>NC_083635.1:11606269-11800239 GCF_963584025.1 Labrus mixtus | reverse complement strand
CTCTTTCTCTCAGGCCTCCACCAACTGGTTTACTTTTGCATTATATTCATGACTGATTTACATAAGTATGGTATTTGATAGTAAATTAACTTCTTTTAAACCTTGTTTCATGTGTGATACCGTCACGACTCTAAAATGAAGTATGTGATGATGTTACAATTCTCTTAGCAGAATATACATATATTATTTAAATGATCACTTTGTTTACTTCAGAATCTTTGCAGTAAGTAAATTAGTGAATCATAGCTTCAAGCCTATTTGTACAAAGCCTGATCTGCTCATCAATACCTTCGGAATTAAACCCAAATACTTGAATGATAAAAGTAAGACTTGTCACTGAGAGTTAGGGTAAACGAGTTAAGCATAGTGTTGTACTTTGTCAAAGAGGGACGAGGCGATACAAAAGTTAAAAATCTTTTATTGATTACAAGAAGTTTTCAGATCATGTGAGACTTCATAGGATACTTTAGCAGTTAGTTACATGAGATTTAAACACAGCTGAAGTTCAATGAGTCACATGAGGTCTGAGTACCTGATACAGTCTGTTGGATTAGAGCTTCAAAGCTACCAGGAGAGACCTTTCACTGATGCAGCCCCCCCCCCCCCCAACAACACAACTTCTCACATAGCATTTATCTTATAACAGTTCCAGGGACCAAATGTTCCTCTGAGGACAATTTGTAAAGTCAGAATCTGTAAATGTATCCAACTTTCACATTTCACAAAATCACCTCCACAAACAACTGACACCAAAGCTTGAAACTCGACACCGACAGATAAAACTCATCGTTCATGTTCTCACGCCGTACCAGCTGAATGTCGACCACGACCCCAGAGGTCACACTGTCTCAATCACATCAGGACGGAGCGTTCACACCTGTCAACACAAAAAGAAAAACTTACAAGGGTTACAGTCGTATCTCATCCCCAACCAACACAAGACATCTGGAGATCATCACTTCATTCATGATCAGAGGGTGAAAACAGATTTAACAGACACGCCCGCTGTCAGAGAATCAGATCTACACGTCACACAATCATCCCAACGGTCAGAGATAAATGACCATCAGCCGTCGTGCATCACCCTGACATTTCTAAATCCCTCTCAGGACTCAAACATCTCGTCTACATTCACCTGTAGTCGTACAGTTTACACCTGGCTTCAAATAACTTATTTTTTCACAGTAAATCTAAAAATATGGATCAACTCACCGCCAGAAGACATCTCTGTGACGGAGGGAGAGGCGGAGCTACGGAAACCCAGGAGGTACAGAAGCTGCAAAAAACACAGATCATTCTCAGAAAGACACAAATACTCCCCACACTTCAATCATATTCTCACACTACAGAAGAAAGAGACGCTTTGAACTCTGGGACACCAACGTCCTTTTGAACATCAGGTAAAGAGTCACATGCTACACCATCACCGTGTCCTTCACCTGTCGAGCCAGCAAACGCCATCTCTGACCCGGCTCTGCTCTCAGACACCCGGGGGGGGGGGGGACGAAGACGCTCACTGCCTCGGATGAGCCCTGCAGCGAAAAAGAGGGAGAAGCAGAGGTGAGAGGAAGAAACAGGATTTTCTACATGGAGCTTTTACCTGTTACATTGTTTTACTGCAGCCGCACAGTAAATATCTGTAACTCTCTTTAACAGAACAAATGTATTTTCTTGATTGTAACACACCCTTCTATTATTCTCCATTTCTCTTCGTCCGTTTTTTATTCCCATGAAAGTAAATAAAGTTAGTTTGAACATAAACTGAAGTGACCACCTACAGCTCTTTCTTTCCACGGGGATTTGACTTCAAATTAATTATATTCTGTAAAGTGAACTTTTAATAACTGACCAAATGTTGACGTGATTATTTTTGGGACTGTGGATTTTTCCTACACCGATGTGAAACATTAAAAAACGGTTTTATATTTGAAGAAGTGAGAAAAGCTGCAGGAGTTTATGTTTTCTGCAGAGCGGGGCGACGCCAGCGTTCAGACTTCTGCTCTGAACTCGGAGCTCATTTGTGGATTCCTGGATGCTGCTTTGACGGAGACTAAAATATTATTTCAGAGAGTGATTGAATGGGGAAGTTTGTGGAGGTTAAAAACTTTGTTCGGGTCATTATTAGAATATAAACCGGGCGGCACAGCGGCTGCAGAAATAATTGGCAAACAGACAAAACGGTTTGTTCTGTCGCCCTGTGGATTTAAGCTTCAGAGCCGTGTTTTCACTTCTCCATGTGTTTGCATGTTCTGCAGCAGGTTACATCTCGTCTTTCTCAAATGAAGCTCCGGCTGGCTGGATGTTATTTTCTGCTTTTTAAGAAATGTGTCAAAATAATACAACAATTACTGTGATGACATTTTAATTGGCTCAAGACGTAAACTAGCACTTCTCCAGCTTCCAGACTATGTTCCACATTTGGTCCGCTTGTGGGACTTGAACCAGCGACCCTACTGTTACCTAACCAAAGACCCTACACACTGAGCTACTGTGCCCCCAAATATGATCAGGTGAACACAAGCAGCAAAAAAAATGCATCGAGTGTCCACTAGAGGCTGGCTGAAGGAACACTGCAGGTCACAAATAAAGAAGCCGTTTTTACAGCATAAATCAACATGTTTACAGGCTGGTTAGGCGCATAGCTGACATGATTGACAGGTGGGCGGGATGTAACGGTTTCCCGCCTCAGCTTGAGGTTGAATGTGATGTTTGCTTCTTTATTTATCACAAAGTTAAATCACCATTAATTGAGTTGTTGCCTCATGATGAGTCAGTCCCAGCAGAGGAATCAATCAGACCTTTCTGAACAGCGTTAATTTGTCATCATTAATACATAATTATCCAGATTTTAAAGGTTTTTCCTCGCTCATTCTTCCCATAAAGACACAGACCTTTCACCAGCTGTGTTTATAGGGTTAGGGTTTGACTAAACAGGACGACGTTTATTGAGAATCAATCAAAGACAGACCGAGCTTTAGAGTCGACTTATCGTCAGAAAACAGAGCAGGCCTCATTAAAGTCCACGGAAAACACTGATCGATACGTTTGATCTGAAGAGAGACCTTCAAATATCACCCTGTGTGTGTGTGTGTGTGTGTGTGTGTGTGTGTGAGGATACAGCAGCCTGTCAGCGATCAATAAGAAAATCTGTTTCTGTTCTTGGAGAGCGATATTTAAAACGATTCTGCTCAGAGTCTCTCCAAACACGGCTCCTCTCATAGAACAAAACCATCGTCACTAAGGTCGTAGGTATTCACACATTCTTCCTTTAAACACATCCAAACGCTCGCCTTCCTACCAAATAATAGAAAACTATCCAAAGAAACTGCGAGCGTAAAGGAGTCTCCAGTTACATCTGACTGTAGATATGTCCACATTTTACCAAAATACATGCAAACACTCTTTGGCTGCAGTTTCCTCTCAGAGCAGAAAATGTGGATCAATGGAGCTTAATCTCATTCACACTGTGACACTCGGAGATCAACGCACATTTGACACACTTAGCTCATGTGTAATGTGTCTTCAGAGGCCGAGCGAGATGCACAGAAAAGAAAGGAGGAGGAGATTTGATGCACGCCGCCGCCGCTGCTGCTGCTGTGAAACCTGTCTTCATTCTGTCGTTGACGCTGATTCCTCATGAATAATGAAAGCTGCAGATCGGAGGTTGTTTCTGTATCTTTGATCAGGAGGGTGACACCCTGCCACTGCCAGACGCCATTATGCTCATTTATAAAGCTTAATCGAGCTGTTTTATCAACAGAGCAGCAGAAGAACATCTACAGTAACAAATACTAAAGCTGGGAAATATATCGAGTTTTTAAGACATATCGATATATTTTCAAACAAGATATAGGGTAAGACAATATCGTTAATATGGATATAGTTTATGTTGCATTAAAATAACATTATAGAGGTGCCAGGTCACCTTTTTCTCATCTCACTGATAATGTCTGTCCCTCTTCACCCTGCTCCTCCTCTCTCTCTCTTTTATTGTATTTAAGGAACTTTTTTATTTTATAATATTACTTTTTAAATTCACAATCAGGTAGTTTATTTTCCCATGTGTTTTCACTGTAAATAAAATACATATCGAGTATCGCCTTTCAGCTAATCAACATCAAGATATGACTTTTGGTCCATATCGCCCAGCCCTAACAAGTACCACTTCTCCTGATGGCGTGCAGCGAGGTTAAGGTTGAAGCCTGTTGCAGCGTCGGTTTCTGACTCTCTTCCTGACGACGTCATGGTCTCAATCTCTAATTTCAAATCTTCTTTAACCCAGCATGATGTTCATCTATGGTCCCATTTAGAGTCAAACAGACTTTTTGAAGTGTCCTCCTCTGCAGACGAGGATCTCTTCTGTGTCTCTGCGGCCGTTTGAGTTTGAGGACATTTTGGAAATATAGTGCGAGCAGTTGCAGCTCTGACCTCAAAGAAACTCTCCCATCATGCCTCTTGGCCTGTTTTAAATACCATCAAAGCTTCTCTGACACATTACAGCTTCAAAAACTGTTATTCTCTCTGCTGTTTTTCCTGCTGTGTTTTCTGCCTCTGCTCCCCCTTGATGTAGATCGACTTCCAAATTATGGGTATAAGATGAAAGCCGAGGCGTGAATAGATTCAGTCTGCAGCGATAAGACGGAATACACAACGATCAAAGAGACAACAAAAGCTGAAAAGGGGATTCTCCTCGCCGCGGTGCGAGTGTGTTTTTAAGCGTTTGCTGATGTGGATCTTTAAATCGACAGAAAGTGAAGTTGTAGACGGGAGTTTGTGGAAAATGTTACCACTGTCTGACCTGCTGTACATGATTCACTGTGTGTGTGTTGGTGTGTGTGTGTGTGTGTGTGTTTGAGGGCGAGGGGTGAACGGGGCTAATGTGACCAGAATGAACTGGTTTGGGAGACAAAAGCAGGGGGTGAGGGGTGAGGGGAGGTGCATGAGGGAGACACACAGGAAACAAGAGAAACACAGACAGAGAGAGAGAACTTTTCTCCTCAGAGACTCTCTGCAACACACCGGTAAACACGTAAGTAACTTTAAAGTTTCACATACGAGTCTTTGCATGACATTTTCTGAAGTGTGATTTCTGATTAACGACAAAGAAACTCCGTCAACGAGCGAGTTTGTCTTTCTCTACTCTGTGTTTATTATTGTGAAGCATGAAACTACAAGTTCTGCTCGTAGCTTTGAATCGACCCCTGAATGATGAAGAGTCATTAACTCCTCTAAATGTTTTCATTCAGATCCAGAAATTGAGGATTTCTGAGTAAAATCATCAAAACGTGCATCTCTAAAATAAATCTAATTGATCTCTGATAATTCTCTTTTAAAATGCATTTCCACACAAACTTTTTAAACTGTCTTTTTAAATGAATCGATTGTTGCTTGGGAGTTTTTTCAGCTGCACCCGGACCATTAAAGTCTTTTAATTTTAGGTTTATGATGTAAAGACATAAGTTGATTTTGACTTTCTACTGGAGTTCATATTTATCCAACTACTCGTCTTCTTTGAGGAAAACGTTGCCATGTGCAGTACTCTAAAAGTGGAGGATGATCATCATGGGACCAGTGAAGACGCACAGCCTTACTTAAAACGGCCAACGACAAACTCACAGTATAAACTCCGTCATCGGTGACGCACAAGAGGTAGAGAGCGAGCAGGGAGACAGGGAGGCGTGTGATTGGTTCATCAGATTGGTACCTCGTGGCAGACATTGGTGGAAGTGTTTAGAGGCTTACAAACTGATACAGATGATGGATTCTCTTTGTTTTATTTTTTAGAGAACATGAGTTATTAATTTCTGTCAGGACCTAAAGACAATTTACACCAGAATCTTTAAAAAAAGTGGATCTGGAGGAAATGACCAACTCTGCCTTTTAATTTAGAATCAGGTATAAAAACTGCCCGTTAGACCGTTTAAAAAAAAAAGATGCTTCCCTTTCTCTAACTGAAGGATTTCTGTGTTTTTCTCTCTGAGCATGCAGAGTACAGTTCTAAAAATAAACACACGATATTAAAAAAAATAAATCTAATTTCACATTTAAGTCCAACTATATGAGCTGTAAACTCTTCTTCTGCTGTTTCTCTAACCCTTTGTGTTCGCTGCTGATAATCTGCCCACCGGGTTTTATTAGTCTTTATGTAATTGTCCCATTTCCTGTGCCAGAATCGGAGCACTCTCCCCACAACTCTAACTCCAAAATACTGCAGCTAAAGCTCTTTTTTTTACATGATGTATGCTGTGTGTGTGTGTGTGTGTGTGTGTGTGTGTGTGTGTGTGTGTGTGTGTGTGTGTGTGTGTGTGTGTGTTGTGTTTTTACTGTAGAGGAGAGGCGTGGACGTTTATGGATGCAGAGGCAGCAGTTTAGCTACTTTAGCATATTTTTACGGTTAGAAGTGGACGTTTTTGCTTCCTGCTGATAAAAAAAAAAAAGGCTTCGTTGTGTTTTGCTTTTAGTATTTGGGGCATTTCCAGTTTGTGTGTGTGTGTTTGTGTGTTTGTGTGTGTGTGAGAAGGAGAGGGAAAGCCGGAGGTAGAAAGGGCAGACATACAAGCGCACGGTTGGGAGAATTAAAGATAATTATTATTAGCTTAGTTCTGCTGACACAGGCGGGCGAGCTGCAGCTACAAAGTGGAGCAGAGAGGAAGACAGATGCAGCTCAATAAAAGTTAATTGTTCAAACTGTTACGGCTCCCAAAGTGAGTGTTTACGAGCCAAGTCTGCTGTAATTTACGCTCGTGTTCACGGTAATAAATCCTCAGGTAGAGGACTCACCTCAGAGGGATGCATGTCTCGGGGTTACATCTACAGGTTTTTGTTCAAGTAAAAATCAGTTTATTCAGATTTAGGGGAGTAGAATTTATCAAATCTAAAACTTTTCCTACTTAAAACCACTATGTTGTCATCCGTTGGTTTGCGGACTCCTGTTCTGAAGCTTTTGGAGAAAGAGGTGACCATATATGGGCAAGAGGGTAGAACTGGGCGGGATTAGCATCTAATCTGCAGCCGACCTTAACTCTGGTCATTTTTGACTGGAAAAAAACTACAATTTTTTTCATCAAAATCTGGAGAAAGTGAGTCCTCAGAGTGAATCTGAATACAACAAATGAAACACTGAACAAGAATTATTTCTATTGCAACCACTGACTTTAAATATTAATGGACGAAGCCTGAGTGGCGTCCTGCAGGGGGCGCCGGAGGCTCATCGGCAGCCGCCACCATGTTGGAAATGCTGCAGTCAACCTAAAGACAAGCTGAGAGCTGGAGCTGAGGCAGGTTTTAAGTCTCTTGGCTTTGCACCCCAACCACCTGTCAATCACTCCTCCTGGTCTCTGTGACTCTTAACGGGACCATAATCCACTAAAAGAACATCATACTGTGTAGAACCGAGGGAATAAATCAACTGACGAGCAGACTTATTTAAAAATCTAAAAAACACCTTAATGCCACCAGCGGAGTCGCCCTCTGCTGGCCATTAGAAGGAGTGCAGGATAGTTCCACATTAAGACTGATGGTTGAACTTTTAGCCGTGATAACAGACAAATGTTTATCACACAGATGTTTCACATTAATAAAAAACCTTGCAGGAAATCAAAGTACGCAATCCCTCTGTTTACTGGAAGGCTTTCAGTGTGAACCAGCTGCAGGAAGCGTTGAGTCACGGCTGTCTGAGTGGAGAACGATGAAGTCTGAGCTTGTGGTCGGTGAATTCATTAGTTCTGGAAGTGACACAGGACGGTCTGCACACAGTGGGGTTTAAACCTCAGTTAATTTGAACTACTGTGGTCTCACTGTAAACTCTGAGCACCTTTAAGGAGGGCCTGACTAATTCCAGATGTTGATGCTCGCTCTGACTCAGCAGGAAACACACAAAGGGGATGATTCTCTCAACATCGTGTAACAGGTTGGGGAAGGTTGGGTAAATATTCAATCAGAAAATTCAGTCAAACGTCAAAATTAAGCAAAATGTATTGAAGTAGAACCTAGCCTTTTGGTCCTCCGTCCACGTTTTATCTGGTTATGAATTGCTTCAGTTGAGTGGTTAGACATTCTACCAAATGGCATATCGACTCCTGAACTTCATTTTTGTAGCTATAAAATTGTTTAGATGGACACGAGGAAGCTAACTGGAAAACATCCATAAAAGTGATATGACTTAATGATCAGAACGTCATGTCTTCTCTCTGTCTCTGTGGTCTGTCTGCGGCGAAGTTAGTGGGTCAAACAGGGACGTATAAAAAGTCATTTCCGCACGGCTGCTTTCCGAAATCCCTAATTACAGAGTCAACAGCATCACGCACACGCACACAGATTCGCCAGCTCTCCAGCCCTTATCCCCGACCTCCTTTTTAATAATTTTGTCAGAATCCAAACCCCAAACTCTGGTGGCTGTGGATGAAATTAGTCCCTTTCACAGCACACTTATTCAGATCAAAAAAAGAACATGGTGCAGAAATTCTTCCTGTCAGCATTTTCATTATGCCCTGACTGTGCGCGCGCGTGTGTGCGGGTGTGTGTGTGCGGGTGTGTGTGTGTGTGTTTCGACTCTTGGTGGTGTCAGATCAGAGCTCGGTCTGTGCTAAATGTCGGCTCTGCAGACATTAAAATTAAAGGTTATTTGTGTTAATCCTGGCTGTTTGCTGCAGACACCTCTACATTTAATTTGGCGGTATGAAGCTGGACAGGGCTTTAAATTCTCTAACGTTGAGGTCAAAATCAATGGCCTAAAATTCTTTACACAAAACAGACAGGATCAGGCCTTCGTGCTACGCTAACCCTTGAAAATATCGTGCATAACACAAACTTTCCAATGATGCATTCAGACTGAACAGAAAGCTCTTTTTGGCCTTGCTTTCTCTGAAAACTTTCAACGACTGTCGAGGGTTTTATGTCTGATTAATTTGTGGTCAAAAGAGGAAAAAAAAAAAGTTCTGCAGCCAGCCAGCCGGAATTTAAATCACAAAGACAAGAAAACGATGTATTTAATACACAAGGACAGAAAAATGCAAAAGAGAGAAAGCTTCATTCATCAAGTCCCTGGAAGTCTACAGGCTAATCAATGAGAGGTCTTACAAACAAACTTTTATATTTCATGTGAATTCAATTTGATGACAACCTTTCAGTTCAAAGTTGTATTTATATTTTCCTGTTCCCAGTAACTCACATGGGGTTTCCCAGTTTACAGTAAGTATTCAGAGTCACAGAAACGTTTTCCACTGGTTATTTCCTCGTTTAATTTCGGTCACTGAGGAGGAAAGGAAGCACTCATTCGTTCTCTTTCTAAGACAAACTCAGTCCAGCGGAAATAACGTCTCATATCAACCTGACCCCGAAGAAATCTTTCCTTTGTCTGCTTTCATGTTTGTAAGGAAGTCAGAGAGCGTGGTTTCAGGATTGTTTTTACTCTTGTTTTTTTTTCTCTTATGGACCTCTCGGCACTGACAGAGATAATCAGAGCAGAGAGAAGACAGTCACTTCAGGGAGTTTTCAGTTTTCTCTCTCGGTTGACCAGGTTTTTTTTCTCTCTCTCTGTTAGCGCAAAAATTCACATTCCCACAGCGTCTACAATAGATTGTTTTTTTACATCTTTAAAAATCTCTCTCTCATTATATCTTTTATCCTCTGACTATACACAAGATGATTGATATCAAAGCGACTCCAAGTGTTGAGTTTGTCTCTGAGGCGATCAACAAAGTTTGAAAAAAAAAAAAAACATCTTCAAGAATTAAAAAGGAGTTTAAGACTCTAAAACTCTGCAAATGTTTTGCACAGGGGCTTTGTGGGTGTCAACAGATTCTGATTTAAATCTACAGACAACAGTCTGATATGTGAAATGACCAAACTAAGGAAACAGATCAATCAATTAATTGAGTCTTCACGATGCAAGTTTCCTCTGCAGTTTAACTATGACAGGGAAAGCAAAGTCATTCATATTTCAGAATTCCCACCGCTTTAAGGAGGCTTACAAGAAATAAGAAAAAGGACTTCTAAAGAATCCTAAAACTAGGGATGTTCCCAGCCGACTAACTCCATAGTCAGTTAAACGGAAATCTAGTTATTCAAAATTGTCTGGGGGTACCCGATGTAATTTCCAGATGTGGCTAACGTTAGCCGTTTTAGCACCGCCAGCCTTCAGTCCTTCCTGCAGGTAAACGTGCTGATTTTGATCATGCATCACTCAGTTAAACATTCCAGTTTAATGTGACACAACCTACAAAAAACTTTAACTCCATTTTCCAGATCAACATACAGCCAATGTTTACATCTGGGTAGTAGAGCACAGAGAGCAGGCCCATTAACCGGAGCTACAGGCAGTCTATGGCTACAGCCCCCACTAGTGGTAGTTGGCTGAACTAAGATGAGCATAACATTTGACCAGCGCCAAATACACAAATACACAAATACACACACATACCTCCCTAAAACTGCATGAAAAATAACAAAAACCTACAAAAAAAAAACCCAGAAGAAGAAGTCTTTACACTCTATTATCTTAAGGTGGCCCTGGGCTTCATTGTCTTCATGGCTGTCTATATTTAGGTCACAGTCCAAAACGACTCCAATGCTTCTAGCTTGATTTGCAGACTTTCAGCGTGAGGGAATCAAGGTGTGCAAAGTTTTGATTAGCCCGAGCACCTTGCTGCCAAACACAAAGACAAGCACCAGACGCAGGATAAAAACTAAGCCAGAGCTGGCACAACAATATGCAACAATATTTTCAGAGTTAAACCTGTTATACAAGCTAATCCTCTGCAGCAGAGGGTCCTCTGGGAACTCACTAACAAGTCCGGAGAGTGTAGCGAGGGTGGGGGTTGTAACTGGGTTCTAGCCCAGTCCTTTATAAATCATCCCATCAGGTTGTGGACAAACATTTCAGCAATGAGCAATCCTGATTTCTTAAAGGGGGCTTTCACAAAATCAACAATATTTCTCTTTATGTCATGAAAGGTAACCGTTACCACACTGAGAGGTCAGATTAAGACTTCTGTTTTTTAAGGGTGGCTGGGAAAGAACTGATAAATGTTTAAGCAACTACATGTAGAATGTAATTATCTGTAAGGGCGCACAATAAATCACATTCTCATGGTTATTGGATCAGAGCATTCACAGCGAACACGTCGGAAAATTCAGAATTTATGGTAATAAATAAGAAGAACGGATGAAGCGGAAGCGACATATCGGCTAACCTGAGATTCATAAAATGCTTTTCTGACAAATATTGAGGATGGCAGATAAACATATTTTGTGTGCTTTCTTTCATATTTGTCTGTCTCTGAAATCAAAGCTCCAAATCTGATAGATTAGTCGTTTAAGAAAAGTGAGCTACTGGAAGTCGACTATTACCTACAGATAGTAAACACATTTTAAGTTCTTACCTGACGGGGAAGCAGGCGAGGTAGTCGAAGGATTAGTTGTCCACTTTGTGAGGCAGCTGGGGGTAAATCAACGCACGACCTGGATTCACGTCCTGTGTGGAACAAAAAGTCAACCTTCTGTTATTATTTTAACCCTCGTCTTGTTTCCTTAAACTTAACCAATTACTTCTCCTGCCTCGATCTAATGAAGCAGACTGTTTCTCATTAAAGACTTATTAGACAGAGGTGAAAAGGTGCCTTGAAACAGATGCTGAACTGCAGTAACCAACAACCAGGAGACCAGAACCGTTTGGACTCTGATAGAAATGTGTTGAAAAAATCCTGCAAGACATGATAGGAACGCTTTGTTTGAGGATACGTTGATTTTTTTCAGTTCACGGCCTGTGTGGAGTTAGAGACGCTCTTCCTGCTTTTAGGATGCGAGTTATTGAATGAAGCAACATATCCACATGTTCAGAATCTCATTGGCTACCAGAAACCTCAGTCATCGGCACAGTCGCGTTCAATTGGCCTGGTATAGATAACCCAGAACAGGGGAAGGCACCACTCAGGTTCTCATTGGCTATTGCTGGCTGGTCATAATTGATCACATTAGGTGTCAATCATGAGGTCAGAGGGCGGTTCCTGTTTTGAAGTGTTGAAATTGAGAATATTCAAGTATAAAAAGGAATCATTACAGACAATTAGGAGGGACATCGGGAGAAGCGGTGGTACATTTGAATCAATCCGAGGTCAGGGTTACGACCAGGTTTACCAAATGCATAGACACGTTTGTGAAAATAGAAACAAACATTAGCAGGAATAAAATCATGCAGAACGGAGAGATGACCTGCCATCCAACAAGTCTCTTCTCTCTCTCTGCTTTTGTTGAATTGCACAAACACACTTGCACCCACGCACGTTCATACAGAGAAGCCCCGCGGTGTTGCTCGCAGTGTGTGTGTGTTTCTCGGTCACTGACTTCACTGAAAATGAGATTGTGTATTATGGATAAAAGGCTTATGTCAGACTGTTCTTTCTTTCTTTTCTCTGTCTTTACTTTTCATGTGGGCGGCATCTCCATCTCATCAGTCTCATCCAAGTTAGTTTACTTTAAACTTGACTTATAATGAACCTGTGCATCTCTTCTGTTTCTACTTTACATTCTTTCAGACGTTTCTCTCCCTTGTGGGTGTTTAAATCCAGGGTTTGTTGTGTTTTTTGCATCCGAACAAAGTATTGATTTTCGACAGCTCTGCTCGCAGAATGATAAAAACTGTGAGATTTGTGGTGCATTTTCAACTCTTTCCAGCGGCTGACATAAAAAATTCAACATGCACGTAATTGGTCGTATTAATCAGGACGCACTGCCCTCATTGTGCGCTGCTCTCTAACATGGTGTGTGCTCTGTAACATGTTTCCTCTGCTAACGCTGCAGCCCGCAGAGCTAACTATGAGCCACCAGGGACACGGTTATAAAAGGCCCACCAGGAAAATACTGTATATTTAATGAAACGAGGTGCACACATGAAGAAATTGGGTTTTCACAGTTGATGATTTCACAGCTGAATGCACTCTTTGTTGGCCTTCTTTTCCGTTCAGATTTGAGGTAAAACCTGCATTTGTTGTATCAAACTTCCAGCCAAAAACACAATTAGCATAAAGGCAGAAAAGTTTTAATAAGAACAAACCAGCTCAGCTGATTCCGGTAGACACTAAGCCTTAAACTGCTGGCGAGGTGAAAGCAAATGTTCCACTCCAGTCTATGGAAGCTTTACGTTATCTACACTGAAGCAGAGGGAAACTGTGGGGCAGCTTTCAGGTCAGAAATAAATAAAACTGTTCTTTATTATCTGTAGTTATTATTGCATCTCTTGTCCACTTGCTCGTGTCTCTGTTGTGGTTCAGTGGTGAAAAACAGAGCGGCCATGTTGGGTTTAACTTGGGCTACTGAAGTTCCTTCAAGTTTCCGAGTTGCTGTTCCAACTTCAGGCCCACCTGACAAGCAACTCCTAATATCCGACTTCTGGAATCGAATGAAACGCATCATTTGGTGACCTGACACTTCTATCACCTGATGTCGCTGACGCCCAGCCACCACCATCGGCACCATAAGCACATTGAAAAGATAAAAAATTTAATTCTACTATGTACTAGAGGAAACTAAAACACGGGATTTGCATGTATCATTAAAAAAGGGACACCAGGGATGAGGATCATTAATCCCTGTATGTGGTCTCTGGAGACCTGGTTCAGCTGCCCTTCATTCAGCTTCTCACTGAGAGCGACTTCAGCAGGCTGTAATTAACCTCTAACCTGAGAGAGCCTCACTGTTGACTCTTTCCGGACACGACCACGATGACCTCACCTTCCACCCCTGAGGCCTCGGTGGTGGAAACAGAAGCCACATTAGGGAGCTTTAAGTTTCATCATTAGTACCTTCTTCTGCACTTAAAAATAAGTTACAACAGCTCACTTTGCAGACCTAATTTTGTCTAATCAGTTACATCATTGAAAAAACTCCTCCTGAGTATCTGATCTAGACCAAGGTCTCTATAATTTGAGCTTTACAGGCATAAATATATCTCTTCTTTTTTACACCCCGTTGCTGCTTCAGTTGATCCTGGAGAAGCTCGGAGGGGTTCTCTCATGGGAAGCTTTTTCAGCTGAGTCCCTGGACAGGTTATTAGAGCAGCAGTGCATAATTGCGGGCTGGTTGGCGTGTGAAACATTCACTCCAGCAGCTCTGCTCGCTCGTTTATTATGCTTTAAAAAAAAATACTTTTAAGAAAGGCTGATAATGTTTTGAGCTTTATGGTTCTTCTCATATAGTGCGTGTGTTGTTTAGAATTATACTCGAGTTTGGGATTGTGTGGGAAACTATTTTCTTTGAATCACAATTTTTAAGTTGTTGACTTGAGTATCAGTACCTCAGTATCAGATACACTTTTAATTCCTATTTTTTAATCTTAAAAGTTGGTTGAGTCCTGAGTATAAAATGCTGACAAATTGCATGCACCCTGACATGTTGATGGTCTATAATAGGCCTTTCATACTTACAGAAAACTCCTAAATAAGTCCTGATATTTCCCGGAGGAGCTGCATGTGTGGAGACTTCACCCGGAGTTCCTCCTCCAGCCTCCTCGTGTTTATTCTGCAGAAAGTCAGAGAGAGCTGATGTGAGAACACAGCAGGATATAATCAGGAGAATTCACCTGGAGCGTTTATTCCCTGTGATCGCTGCACGACCACAGACTGTCTGCACGCCACCTCTACCATCTCCATGCTCTAATGAACCTGCTGCTGCATGTTTCCTGTTCTCCTGATATAATCTGGATAGTTTCACAAACGACTTTATTTAATTCAATTTTAAACTGTATTTTCTTCTACTTTGTTCCTGAAACGTTCATGCAAATAAATAAACCCTTTGAATTAAAAATGAATGGATGTTTTAACCAAGGTCAGTTTGGTTTGTTCCAATAACGAGATAAACATTTAGAATGATGATGATGTGATTTTATCCACATTTCTGAACTGGATGTCTTTACAGCAGATAATGATTTCCCATTAAATCCCTCATGGTGAGGGTCAACACTTAATGGTTCACTAATTGTGGTCCTGTATGTGCAACACTTTAATGTTGATGTGTGTGTGTGTGTGTTTGTGCAGGATGCGGGCTGCTCTTCTTCTGCCGCTGCTGTTTTTAGTCGCTGTGTCTGTCGCTGCAGCCGGAGGGAAAAACAAGAAAGGTGAGAATTTCTGCTCTCTCCTGTCCGTCACGCTCTCTCACTTTATGAGTTTGACCTGTCGAGTCCTATCGAGTCAACTTCATATATATATCCCCAAATCAAAACAAAGCCGATTTCATCACACACACACATATTTATTTATATATATAAAAGTAAATGAGACCATTTCTCTCTGGTATCAGGGGCGTGTCCAGACTTTTATGACTTGGGGGGGCCCAAACTGGGGGCGCTGACTTATGCCTAAAGTGTGACATTGCCAGTTAGTTCATTGCAAGTAAGACAGAGTGCATCACTCTCCTAACACCTGTCGTATGAAATACACATTGATATGTAAAGAAAAATACTTTCAGCCCCTTTCCCCCTGAAAAACACATCCCAAGTCCTGCTTCTGATAGACCAGACAATGAATAAATGCCAGAATAACTCACTTGTGGTTGCATTAATAAAAACTAGAGCTGATAAATTATATTTTTTTATTAATCGGCATTAATCCTATTTTCAATCAAGTTATTGAAATTCGATCATTTTGCTTTTCAAAACAGTTTTTGTCAGGCTTTTATTTTGAAATGTTGCCCTAGCTTAAGCTTAGATTACTTTACTTGCTGTGTGCTTTTATTTTGAAAAAGAGCCTCTTGTAGATGGAAGGTTAGGACATGAAGTAAAGCACAGAAACAGGAAGTGGTCCTTCCTGTTTCAGCAGTGTCCTTCTTTTACATCACTGAGACTACAGGGAGACACTGAGGACGACTATCTACGGTGAGCCTGAAGGGACAAAATAGCAGGAGAGTAATCGAGTTTAACTAGTTCATGCTGAGAGCCATAATAAAAACATTAAATGATTGATGGTTCATACGGTAACTCACAATGTTTGCACCTGGCCTTTAATAAGTGCAGCTCAGTTGAATATCACTGAACACCCGAGTGGTTAAAAGCGCTTTTTTGACACCCACAGCTCCCAGTAAGCACCTGTCACCTGCAGACTGGTCCAACTGGGCGGCTCAGGCTTCTCTTTGAAAGTGATATTTCATGTCTATAAAATATTGAAACTATGCGTGTCTGAAATAACTGTGAAATAAATATTTATTCCATCCACAGAGAAAAACAAACCCTCCCCGACCGGGTCAGGATGCACCGACTGGCGCTATGGCAACTGTGTCCCTAGCAACGGGGACTGTGGAGCCGGGTTTAGAGAGGGGTCGTGTGACCAGCAGACCAAGAAGATGAAATGTAAAGTGCCGTGCAACTGGAAAAAGGAATTTGGAGGTAACATGCCAGCACACACACCTCTACAGCTCCACTGAACGATAAAATGATAAGATTTAATGAATCTGAAAGTCGACTCTGCGCTCAGTGTAAACCTTTGCTCTTGTTTTCATCACACATCTCACTGACACTGAATGACTCCACAGTCTGAGAGGAGGAGAAAACAACAACAAACACCTGCAATATGTGATGCAACCCTGTGAAGTAGCCCTGCATTAATAATCTCTGCGGAGCTGGAGGGGAGCAAATTATTTTGTCTGGTTTTTGTGGTGGAATTTAAATATTTTATTCCCAAAATTGCAGACTGTACTCAGCTTGCAGCTTGAACTTAAAATAGTCAGTTTTTTAAGCATCACGCTTTGGGGTTTACTTTGGATTTTATCACATTTTTCTCTTTTACCAGAGCATTAAACCCTCTGCAGGTCGAGGTTATCTGTTGGAACTTAAACCGATTCATTCTGCACTACTCTGTGTTTTTTTTTCTTTTACTGTTTGGTGTTTTATGTTAGCGCTATGCAATCATGCAGTAAGCGCCCGTCAATGTCACTTCTCCCTCACCAACAAATCAAAATCAAGAAGGGGCGGGACTTCAGCTGGCGGTGGAAACGCTAGTCTGACTCGTCTTTTCAAAGGAACAGGTGTAAAGCTGACACTCCTGCACACTGTCCAAAGTTGCACAAAAAAAAGGCTGCAAAAGTTTTTTGTGCAATTGAGTCGGCGTGCAGGAGTTTGTCTGCAATTTCTGGTGATTAAAACCAAGAAATGATCCAACATTGTGTGTCTAGGACTTCTATTTTTCTTTAGTGGTATTGAAACAGGTGTCGGTATTGCTCAAAGTTTTAAAATCTGTTATCTTGACAACAATACGTCCTTCACTCTGATCAAAATAAACTGACTTACACAAGTTAAATCCTGATTTTAAAGTTTCTCCTGTTTGTCTCCTCCTCTTCTCTCTCTGGTTTAGCTGACTGTAAGTATCGGTTTGTGAGCTGGGGAGAGTGTGATCAACAGACTGACCTGCGGACCAGAACAGGGACCCTGAAGAAGGCTCTGTTTAACGCCGAGTGTCAGCAGACCATCACCGTCTCCAAGCCGTGCCCTGGAAAAACCAAATCAAAAAACAAAGGTTAGACCGACCATTACTTCCTCTTCATCAGTGGAGAGGAACCATCAGTGATGCGTGCTGCATTTCAGCAGCTGTGTTTTTGGATGTGCTCCTTTTTTAAATCAGATTAATTAATGCAGAGTGATATTCATGCGTCTGTTTTCTCTTCCTTTCAGGAAAGAAGAGAAAAGGCAAGGGGAACTAGAGGAGCGAAGAAGCTCGAGGGACGAACACAACCAGCTGTTCAATGACTGTTCAGCGACCCCGACGTTTACTTTCATAGCATTTCTCTTCATGCATTATTATTCAGGCTTCCTCAACCACAGAGAAATGGATCTGTGCAACAATATCATTCAAAATATTCTCTTTAAGGCTTTCTGTGTCGTATCACTGCCAAATCTTTTGTTGAATAAATGCATCCGGGCATCGCCTCCACCACTTGGAAGGAGCTTTTTTTAAACTCCCAAGATTTCCGTTTGCTTTTGGACTGGATCTTTTAGATAATCTTGGACGTGTCGGGTGCATCCACACACAAATGGTTTCTTTTAAAGTTTGGTTCCTGGTTCGATAACTCCAGCCAAGGATCAACACTTTTACGAGCTCAAACTAACATAGCTTCTTGTAGATCCATTTGCAGTTTGAATTCTAGTTTCATGAATTCACTTTACTTTCTTTTTAAACTGAATATTGTTCAATATTCTCTCACTTTAGACTTTTTTCTTTCACTCTTTAGAAGGTTTTACTGCAAAAGTATTTCTCCTTTTTTTTCTTTTGTTTATCAAAATAAAGGCTTGAGTTGGACTTTGTCTCCTTTTTGTCTCATTTCAGACGTCTCAGCATTCAACATTTTCACTGATATTAAACCCCTCAGGTGTTTTTTATATTAAACTTTCCTGTGACTGAACGAGTTCATCCCAAGCAGGGCTGGGAATCTTTGGGGTTCTCAAGATTAGATTTCGATTCTTGGGGTCACGATGCAATTCAGAATCTATTGATTCAAAATGATTCATGATTTAAATTCTATTTTTGAGTTAGTATGTACTTCAGGATCTACTCCAGTCATCTGTGATGATACATTTCTTGTTGCTCTATTTGGCATCCTACTGGGTGAAAGGGCTAGCGTTAAACCTGCTAAGTGTTTACAGTGACACTGAGGTTATGAATCGATTTAAAATCTCAGAAGATAAGAATCTCGATTTTAACATAAATCGATTTTTTCCCCCACCTCTTATCCCAAGTTCCTGTCAAAGGCAGGGTAGGTAATTTCCTCCAGATCCACTTTTGAAGATTTTGGTTGAAATTGTCTTTAGGTCCTGACAGACATTAATAACTCATGTTCTCTGAATAAGGAACAAAGAGAATCCGTCATCTGTATCAGTTTGTAAACCTGTAAAAACTTCAACCAATGTCTGCCACGAGGTACCAATCTGATGAACCAATCAGACGCCTCCCTGTCTCCCTGCTCGCTCTCACTCTTCTATTGTTTGTTTTCAGATTCAGAACGAACAGATTTCTGACTCCTTGTTCAGCGACTGTCACACCTGACAGGAGAGAGGTGTGTTTAAACTTTGACTGGGTGTGATCTGGTGTCATGTCACTTTGATCTTATTTTAATGACCTGATTTGGCTGTCAGAGTATAACACACACATCACACACACACATTCAGTCAGACTCCCTCTCATTCACACACACCTCGTGTGTCACTCCGCCTTTGATGTGGGTTAGAGAAGAGCGCCTCCATCAATAAATAAACAGCTTACCGCTGCAATGATTTATTTCTGCTATCTTCATTTCATCTCTGACTCACATGCTGCCGAGCTCCCAAACATGAGCCTCATTCTGATGTTTGTGAAGTCTGCTGTTCTATGTGTTTGTATTTGACAAACTTTTAAAAAGCTGTTTTTAGTGCGAGGATTCATCGAGCTCGCTCACAGAAGATGTTTAAATGTCACTGTGTTTGATCGTCTGTCGGCAAGTTGTTGTTTTCTCTTCATATTGAAGCTTTTCTGTCCCAACAGTTATCTTTGATGCATCTTCAAACAACCCATTCTCCGTCTGTCTGGATACGGCCTTCATATAGTTTAGGAATCGATCTATACAGCTGACGTAGTGTTTGCCATAAATACGAGGACATCTTGTCAGAATTGGTGCCATATTTGTTTTTAATGGAGAATAACAATGAACCTTACTTTTCAATATGTAGATATCAAACATTAAGGTGCAGAAACAAGATATTCTTTAGGTTGAGGCAGATAAATCCTTATAAAAATACACATTAGCAGACAGATTCATCGGCCAGTCGATAATATCGACCGATATTAACATATCTAGGGACTATCGGTATCGGCTAATTCTATCGCAGATGTGCGCAGAATTGTGTCATAATTTTGTCTATTTTTCTGAGCAGTAGGAGCATCATCCATCCATCAAAGAAGGACTCTCTGTATTTCTGTATGTATGCACTCTTTGAAGGATTGACTGTACTTTCCATATCTAGAGAGCGGCTCATTCCCTCTCCTTCTCACTTGGCGAGTGTATTGCTGAGGACTCGGGGGAGAAGCAGTGTTGAGTGTGAAGTCGATCAGATGAGCGGTTCTTGAGAACGCCGCAAGTAGGACTCTTGGGGGACGAAAAGTATTCCCTGCAACGGGGTATTAATGAATCCCAAAGAATGCATTTTAAGGCTCGTTTAATTTAAAATTGTCGAGGTTTAAGTTCACTGAATGGTCAACCGGAGCTTTACCAGTAAGCTTATTCCTTTGGCCTTTTTAGGAAGCTGTTTCTAAAGCCTTGGTTTGGAGGTAACCATAGCGACTGACCTCTATCAGAAAACCTACAGGGGAGATGTTGGGCAACACCAGAGATATGACACACAACAACCAAAGCTCCCAAACTCCTAAAATGTTTGGCCAAACACTAAACAGAAATATGGTGTACACCGATAAATTTAATGCAATCCAGTATGGGGTTGCCATGACACCAGATCTTTAAACTTTGATACGATACTGAAACATATTTCAACACTATGGCAACAAAAACTGTGAGTTATTGGTACCCAGTATTGAGAAACCTCAGTATAAACTCTGTCATCGGTGACGCGCTTTGAGTGTGGGGTAAAGAGCGAGCAGGGAGACAGGGAGGCGTCTGATTGGTTCATCAGATTGGTACCTCGTGGCAGACATTGGTGGAAGTTTTTACATTCTTACAAACTGATACAGATGATGGATTTTCTTTGTTTTCTTTTTCAGAGAACATGAGTTATTCATTTCTGTCAGGACCTAAAGACAATTTCAAACAACATCTTAAAAAGTGGATCTGGAGGAAATGACCAACCCTGACTTTAATCAAATAATTCTGCTCCTACATTTTCTGTTCTTGTTGGCCACAGAGGTGATACTTCTACTTTATATTTATCATATGAATCATATCATCTTTGGGGATGTTGGTGTACTAAAGTGAATACTGAAAGGCCTTCCTAATATTTTGCCATATCCATTTTATGGTAGAGCTGTGGAGGGTCATAATGTCATGACTGATCGGTTTATGTTAATTATTCCTTATTAAGATTTCTTACAATATCTTAAAACGTTTTCAAAATTAAAACGAAACGAAGCTCCATTTCCTTGAAGTTATAAACAGAAAGAGTCACTTCATTCTTAGAAGAAAAGTGAAAGTGGCGATGGCCGACAAGAAAACTTAAAGCTCTGATTAAGGAGGAAAACCGCCCTTCAAAGCTGCAGGAAGTAATGATGATGTAAACAGCGCAAGGAAAGATCAAAACCAAAATAAAGGCCTTCGAGGACGCCCACAGGGGAAAAAGAAGGACAGAGAGAAAGCCTGGCAGGGTGTACAGACCCGTACCAAACAGAAACCCAGAGGACAATTTATCTCGCTTACTAATGAGCAGGACGCTGTCAACGGTTTAGAAAGCAATTACCCAAAAAGGGTTTGAGATTGGAGCAAATGGGAGAAACTCAGAGTACAGAAGGCCACTGAAGAATACGCTGCAGTAGATATAAACTGGCGGTGTGTTTAAAGGCGCTACCCCGAGCTGATGCGAGGATCCCCCAGCGAGACCAGCCGTCCAAGTTCAACAGTTTTAGTGCAACATTTAAAAATATCTTCGGAGGGAATTTCACCGGCTCAAACTTTAAGATTTAAACTATGAAGACTAAATTGCATATTTCACTTCACTTCATTATTTGAATTGATGAGAAGATGGTACACGTGGGCGATGATTTAGAGCTCCTTCCGGACCCAGAGTGGTGATTATGTGTTTTTTTTTATCTGGCAGCAGAAGCAGAGTCTACTATTATCACCCAAAACAAGCTGAACTGTTATGCTGATCATTTCTCAGAGCTGGAAAGTGTTACACATCTCTGTGAAGCCTTTTTTTTCTCTCCTCCAAATCTGATAAGCTTTCAAACTGGATGTTTTGCTCAGGGATGATATCCAACGAGGCGCAGCGATCGACTGCCTCAGGGTGCGGACCCTCAGGGGAATCTGAAGCCTCCGTTTTCACTGTGTGTCAGCGCGTTGGCAGTAATGTGATTAATGCAGATAAAACATGCACCATTAAAGCACATCATCAACTGAAGTGATGAGGCCCTAAGTTTTCACTAGAGAGGGAATATTTGAGGCGCCATTTTTCCATCTGGTTGTCCACTCAGTCGGCATTGCAGGGGGGACACACACACACACCAACATTTAAGGCATTTACACTAGAGCTGTGCATCTTCACTGGTCTCACGATTCAATTCAATTCCCTACACGATGCATCACGATTCATCATCAATTTTCTATATTACTGCACATGCTTACTGTTTCAGAAACGGAGACAAACATTCAAAAATATGAACTCCTTTTGTATAATTTAAAAATTGATAAATATCATTATCAATATCTTTACATTGTAAGTCAAAATTCATTATATTATATATTATAGTTCATCTTCATATCACATCATGTAGCTCTAAATAAGACGCCTGCTGCTTTTGAAGTGGATAAAAGAAGTCGTCTCAAATAGTAATTATTGAATCTGTCAACCTCCGCTGTACTTCTTTTCCTGCTTTGTTCTACATTCAACTATTTGAGCCTCTCAGTTTAAGTTGACTGTCGAGTTCTGCAACACGACGCTCCAGTAAAACCAGCGCCAGTGCTCAACATGTCTGGATGATATACAATGAGCGACATATTCTTCTCAGCCGTCCTTGGTCAGAGCCCTAAACCTAGCCGGCTGAGTTTGAGATGTCAGCAATTCAACACTAAAGGCTTTTGATTGCACTCTAACCTTGGAGCCACTGTGGCTAAAAGAGCGCCTTTTGTTGACTGAGTGCTCCTCTTCTGTTCACTTTTCTCTGCGAAGCAAAGACACACTTCACTTTCCTCTTTTTGAAACATCTGAAAGTGCTCTTCTACGGACTGACCTCTCATCAACCTCTCGTGTCAAAGCTACATGTCGACGTTTGTGCTTCTTTCTCGCACATTTCAGAACGACTGCTACAAAGGTCTCAAATCAACAACAACACATTTACGCTGACTTGCTTCAAATTGGATGCAGTTATGAACTTGGCGTTTCCAACTAATGGATGATAGTCGTGCGGGCCAACCAGGCGAGTTCAAGGCTGCCCTGGTATATTTGTACATGATCGCCATCGCAGGCTCGCACAAGTAAAGAGTGTGTGTCTAAGAGAGAGAGGGAGAGATTGGAGGTGCGATACTTCTTTTAGTGTTTATCTGTAGCGTCCTGCACTCTTAGATTAGGATTGACCTTTGCCATACGCGTCATCATCAATATGCCTTCACACACGCGGGTCAGCTGATGTGATCGCCAAGATGAGCTCGGGTTGAGTTTTATCACAATCTACCACCAAACGACCGAGATCACGGAAATTTGGAGATCGGGAAATTTGCCTGACTTTGAAGTACCTTGAAAAGTTGCATAAGGCCCCGTCTCGACATAGCGTTTTCCCGGGCAGAAAAGCACTGGCTGTGCGCCCGGGAGCGTTTGCATAAAGCGTTTGTGCGCTGAACCTGCATTAGAAAGGTCTTTCATTTGAAACGTTTTTTTTTATAAATCGAAGAGTTAATGTTTGCAGCTTCGGGTTCCCTTCATGATGACTCCAAAGAGTTGATAAAAAAATATTTTTATTGAAGTTATGTTGTTACAGTCGTTAAAACGTACAAATGTAAGTAATACCCGTAATCCAATTTAACAAATGAGTTGCTTATTCATACACTGGCGTTAGTTTAATTGGCTTAAGGTCGAATTTAATTGGTTTAAGTGTGTGTCTGTTTTTGTGTGACCACACACACACACACTCTCGGTTTTGTCTCCTTAGTGAGGATTTTTTATCCTCATAACGAGACACAGCGTTTTCAGCTTACTGAGATGATGATAATCACAACTTCACCATGGCAACACACCGCCTCTCTACTTCTGAGTGTGTGTGCGAGTGTGTGTGTGTGTGTGTCTGCTAAATAACAGTGACTTCCATTGTTATGTGTTATATTGCAATCGAGTGTGATACACAGGCATCATGTTTCTCTCAATCTGTTCCTCCCAGACTGAGTTAGAGGTTACAGACAATGAAGAAGTGCTGAAAAACACCATCTGCTGTAAAAACTACACTCAATTTTTATGCAGTGCCTGCAAGTTCAATATGTGACTGCAGGTTTCAAAAAGAACGCTGTGCTGTAAAAATGTATGTAATTAAAGCTGGGTTCTGCAGATTGGATTCATTTCTCCGATTTCTGACTCCTAACGACCTGCTCCTCCCAATCTAGGTCAGCTCTGATCTTCTGATCTCTGCGCTCCGTCTCATTGCAATCGACACTGGAGTAAATGACGACTGGTTGTTTTTTTTTTTTTTTTAAATCTGTGTTTCCATGGCTACGGTGTGACGTTGCGATTACAGTACTGGTCGAGATGGGAGAGGCAATCCCTGACTTTGGTGTTTTAGGTTCCATGTCAAGAAAAATGTGTGCACACTGTGAGCTCACATTTAAAGTCAATTTAATTCAGGTTTTTATTGAAGCTGTGACCTATTTTTTTTTCATATATTCGTTTTTATTCAATGGGTACGATGGGTAAATTTTTTCTGTGTTATTGTATAATTCAAATTAACAAAGTCACACCATTAAAAGGGAACATTTCTGTTTTTTGTCAGTGGAGTCTGGAGACTTCAAAAGCCTCGTTCACTCCAGCACAAATCCCCGAAAAAGTTTGGGTGAGCTGCATGCGAGAACGCAGCAGGATATAATCAGGAGAATTCACCTGGAGCGATTGGGAGGGGGTGGTGACGTTTATTCCCTGTGATCGCTACACGACCATAGACTGTCTGCACGCATGTGTGAAAGCGGCTAAAGAGAGCAATGCAACAAAAACGTCCGCCTTCGGACACTTAGAAAACAATCTGATCCTTTCAGGGACAAAAACAAAAACAAGAAGTTTGACATCAACACCCAAAGAAAGGTTGCAGGACGTGTGAATAAAGCTGCAGAGCGAGGCGGTCTACTGGAGCAAACTACAGCTGAGGTATGTAAACAAAACAAAAAAAAGACCCCAGGTTACAAACATAGGGATTAACCCTTTAACACCTTGATGCACCTGCAGGTACTTCAGGACAACACATACTAAACAAACATTTGTCAGCAGTGTTTTTATTTGCAGTACAGTTTTCTATCAACACAAGTTGTTTCTGATATATCTTTAATACATTTCATTTTAAAAAGTAACACTAGCTTCATTATGCACCCGCTGATGATTTATGTCGTTTCTAAAAATGTTAGTTTTTAACATGACGATGAAGAAGAGGTGGAAGTACAAACAGCCGTAATACAGACCAAACAAATCATCAGAGGGATTTCTCCCACTGGAACCAAAGTGAAGAAGGGAATGATTATGACGGCACTCGATGTTTTAAAGAGTAAATCAACACTTTTAAGCTGCTTTGTGGTCGATGTGGGAGATAAGTCATCACTGGAGGACACTCGGTTTAGTACTCAAGTACGCTTAGAGTTGAGATATTTTCACCAAACTGGAGAGGACTTTCATGTTGTTGTTGTCTTCTTCTACTCCTACATGAAGAGTTTTTTGAATTAATGAATCATGTACTCGCCTCTCTACAAGCTGGGACAATGAATGACCTTCCCCATAAGCATCAGATTCTGAAGCGCAGATTCCACAGGATCCATCTGCGCCGCGCCTGCACCCTCTCTCGCCAATGCTCGGGTATGCCCTTTACGCACTCCACAGTCAGTCTCAGAGTGCGTCAGACAAAGCTGAACAGAGCAGATCGATACAGACAGAAGTAAGACATAGAGCATTCTGTCAATTTCAAAATAAAACACAGACTCCTGATTGTATACGTCAAAACAAATCAATCTCGGAAAGGCAAAGTAACCTGTTGTTTGCACGTTGTGATCTGATGCTAATAGCTGAGCTTCGGAAACCCAGTGGGGTAGAGCGCACACGGATCCTGAGGAATCTGCAGGTTACGACTTTTGTTCGATACAGATTTCATACAATAAATCCCCGCTACATTAAGCATTGATTTACTCCTTAAAAAGTTGCTCTGTCAGTGTCATGAGCACCAAAATAAACCCGGGTATGGCATTGCATCTTTCATTTACAGGACGTAGAGCTCATAGAAGTTGTTGCCAACATAAAGGAAACCTTACTAAGACATTATAAGGGGGCTGTTTCCTTCAGATAAGCTTTTATTTTTACATATTTTCAGCTCCCAATATGAAACATTTGTCATCTTAAAGAGGGGGCGGGGGGATAATGAATGAATCAGCTCCTCTTCACTGGTGTGGAAATGACATGTCACTTATCTGATGTCATGAAGCTGAACTTTTTATAGCAATACTTTGACAAAAATAAATACAATACACAATGTCTTTAGATCACGGTAAAGTACATGCTCTGTACATCAGGAGGTAAATAGACTTTATATACTTTAAAGAACACAAGGAACATGTCTTCTCTCTTTGGAATAGTTCAGTAAGTAAGCTCAAAGATTTAGTTATTTACAGTGAAATGGGAACTAGAAACAAGTTACTACAGGAGTATTTTACACCGACTTGTATGTGTGTACATCTTTACAAAACCAAAATGATTCATCCCGATGAATGTTTCTCCAGGCGTCGGTTTGTTACTCCGCAGTTTTCAACACGTGTCATAAAACAGAAAATGTGAATTTGATGCGATCACGGATGTTTCATCAGATTCTGTTTCATCAGACAAAATACATTCTCTGTGAAGTCTTCAGATTAGAAGTTAAAAAACGTCTCATCAGCTATCGTCGGATCAAACTCAAACAGGGCATTGATGTAGCGCTTACTTTAGCACCATCTGATCATCAGAGACAGCAGCCAAGTCCCAATTTCCCTCACTCTACCAATGAGGGTAGTGGTCATCCAGCTCTCCCAATTGGTCTCAAAATGGAGTGTGTTTGAAATCAGACTTCAAACTAATTGTTGGAGTCACTGACACAGAAGAACAGTTCAGGAAACAAAGCCCAGATCTTTGCAAATACTCTTGCAACAACCTTTTAAAATATCCTATTTTGATGCTCGTGCACAAGAAGATAGAAGTAGATCTGGAAAAATTGCTATTTGAGATGTCAAAGGACGTTCATCATGGCGGAGGAAAAATCAGTTCAATCATTTTTATGAATCTGAATCGATTTTAAAAATCGTACCTCCTATCATCCTTAATAAATACTTAACAGCAGCTGGTTTGAGCACGACAAACGTGCTGCTGGCTGTGTCTGCCGTGCACCTTTTCCACCTTCCTGGGTTCACCTATTATTCATGTTAAAGTACTTTCAAAGTTAAGCAGAAGCTGCATTATTTTGAACACATTTTATTGTACTTTGTAAATGTCAAATAATAATTTTGCAGCTTCTTAGCGCACAGCAGACTGGAGTGGATCCTGAAATAACAAAAAGGTGTCTGTAATCGTTTTTTTAAATCGAGATTTGAATCGATACACACCCCTAGAGACTTCTGAATGACTGTACAGTTACATGACTTGCTTCCTTTACCTTGGCAGATCATCTCAACCCCTCCTATCAGTTCTGATATGAAGGGACATAAACCAGCTCAGGATAACTGAGCCACATTTGGGGGATTGGGATTAGGCCACTGAACGGAGGGCAACAACACTGAGCACTGCATGGCTTATTAGCAACTGCACACACAAATATGAGGCCACAGTACTCTCTTCTCCGTCGGCTGACTTGCAGCGAGTCCTAACAGCATGTGACACAAGCGTGCAATAGTGACAAAATCAGCTTGATTCTCCTGTTTACAACTGAAGTGTGAGATTTTATGTTTGCGAGCTGGCTGTAAGGACCCTCCATTTTATAAACCCGATGACCTGTTTCTATTTTCACATCTGTCACTCGCATAGACACGGATGAGGAACGAGAGAGCTCGATAAGGATTTAGGTGATATTCTTTCGCTTTCCTCTCTCAACCGAGCTCGTTAGTTTGTTTTTGCAAAGATACAGACGGCGGTGCATTAATAGTATCCAAATCTGTGACTGAAATGCAGAGCTTTGACTTTCAATCCAAGGCCGAGGCCAAACTTTCAATCCAAAGAACAACACCTCCGCTTCTCCACCTTCAAAATAAAAGCACTACATACCATACTGTTAACAAAGGTAAATTCACCAAGCAAGGGAGGAAACATTTTATAGATGCAGTGTGGACAGCGAGCGTCTGCTGCTGCTCAAAGTGGCAGATGTCTAACGCTTGCCTGCTGATGGGACGAGCTGTTAAGACTGTAAATCATGTGAATCTTATATAGAGTAGAATTAGATAGAATTCTGCACATGGTCGGTCAAATTGGTGTACGTACAGCCAGGACAAAATGTTTTTAAAGGACTGAAAAATACATTTCATTAAGCTTCTGTTGATACTATTCAGGGCTTCTGCATTTTCAGGACCAAGGACAGCGACCATACCTGCAGTGGTGACTCCGTTTGTTCAATAAAAGTCTGAATGTGCAAAACATTTTCCTCATTTATGAGTTCCTGGTCTCAAGTCTCCTTCGATACAGCAAGATGTTCATTTTTGTACACTATGTTCCCACTTACAGCCAAATATGATGAAGCAGGAGAAGCTTTACCAAAGGGTCACTTCAGGCACACAAAAAACAGCCAATTTAAAACTTTAAGCTTCAAAACTTGAGTCCACAACCAATCAATGTTATAGTAAGTGCATAAACAACTCAGGCTTTTGTTGTTAACAGGAAAAGGAAACCTGGTGTTGTGCTCTTCTTACAGGGTCAACTGATTTCAACACAAAGCTGCAGGATTGCGTCCAGAAATTACACCACAGGGAGTTAAGTTTTTGGGCCACGGGACAAAGAGAGGTCGAGTTATTGAGTCGATGATTACTCAGAAGTCGTTATTTAAACCATTTAGGTTCCCTACACAGACACAGCTACGAGCAAGAACTCCAGCCAGAGGTGCATGATGGGAAACCAATCAATGCAGAGCTGGCGAGTGCTCTCTGGAAGTGGGAGGCAATTTGTCTGTCCCATTTTTTAAAGGTATTGAAGAAACCTCAATCACACTTGTTAGACCTCCTGTACGCCCACCTCCTTAAGGCACGTCACGCCCCCTGTGGGTCAGACTCTTCCCTGATCTGTCTCCGCCTCACTCCTCTGCTCGCTCGCTCGCTCTCCGGGGACTCGCAGAGAGAAACGCTATCAGAGAACTAAAAACTCCTCCACTGAGAAGAATCCAAGTTACAGCAGCAAATCAGAAACACTCCCAGCTTTCTGTGAATGGATTTCAACCTCACACAGAATGAAGAGTGGACATGCAGAAGTTGTTTTTACACACATTAGTGAGTAGAACATTACAATTTGACATATTTTGTGACCTTACTATCTGATCAGACATTAAGGAAACATGCTATGTTGAAGTGCTGGCTTCTCTGACAACAATGCAGCAGCCAGTATGTCCTCCTTCTAACTTTAGATTCTGCTCCTGAATGCTCTGGATTTGTTTGGACCAGAGAAGGTAGGCGCTTTTAAGACACCCCCCCACACGGCTGTTTTGGACGCCCCTCGGTTTGCCAGATATGAGAGCAGTTATCAGGTCAACAGGTGTTGCAGCGATGGAAGCGGGCAAGAGAAGTGGTTCAGATAGAAGTGATTGTACCCGACCTAAAAAGCCTCTGCATGTTTCTAATAAGCTCCACGAGCAGAAACGTGCTCAAACTAGGATCAATATTGGAGATGCTTTTTGAAAAATGGAGAGAGGTTAGAACACAGAAAGGTTTACAGACCCATGCAGAGCTGGATAAACACTGAAGCTTCAGAGTCCACCACATGGTGACCTGTGTGAGCATCCACTCTAGAGAGGAGGGGGCGGGGGGGGGGGGGGGGGGAGAGACAGCTCTCTACAATGGTTTTTGACTGCAGTACCCATTTTAAACACTAGGTGTCAGAGTTACATATTGCTCGCCTGCAGTTGTACTTGCTGCAGCGTCTTTCACTCATTCTAAACGCAGCTTGTCCAATTTCATTTTTCATGTTCAGTGAAGCCTTTAATGCTGTCAGCATGTAAAGCAGTCAGGCACTCCGTCCAGTTTCACTAAATCTGCTGTCAGACGTTTATCCCGCACATCCTGTCACTTTAATCTGTCAAGTTACCGACCAATCATCTTCACTGTCAATCACTTCCTGCAGCTTGTGGGCGACATTTGTCTTTCCCTTTTCTTCCACCCTATTCTCCGGATTGTGTTTTTGTCCGTCTCGTCTCGATGAAAGCTTCATTGTTGAACGTGAGAACACAAACAAAGAGCTTTAAGAGAAATACTGTCGCAAACTGAAGCCTCAAGGATTGAATCACGAGTCTATGGCGGAGCAAAACTTTTTAAAAGGTTTTAAAAGTTTGAACACAAAAGAAAGAGAGGTCAGGCAGAGACTTAGAAATGTGAGCGGGCTTTTATGGAGAGCAGTGATAGAGACTGCTTTTTATTCCGCCTTTCTTTGTGGTATTTTTTAAACAGTTATGAAGTCAAAGATCAGGGCCTGACGTTATCATTCAGACGCTGAAGATGTGAACATTTCGGCAAAGTTGAACCTTGAGCTGCCCCGCTGATATACAACTTTCATTATCTCAAAACGTACTCTTTTTTTTCGACACATAATTCAAATTGTTATGAAATTTCAAAGGTACAAATCTGCACTGGGTTAGGTAATCCTAACTGTGTATTTTGAAAAGGCTCGATAATAATGTTCCATACATCACAAAGAGATGAACTTATCAGGGGAAATAAAAACACAGAAGTGAAAATGAGCTGAGGAGGGATAAAGCCGAGGACAATAATGACTAAACGAAGAGAAACTGCAGGGGAGAGAGAACACGCTGAATTATCAGAAGCTGTTTAAATGTTCCTGCAGAGTCTCCGCCGAGAACAGCCAGAGACAATAAAGAGAAATGTTTTCACTTCATTATGTCTCTTTGGAATTCATTTTGTACATGTTGTGACAGTCATGCAATTATATTCTAAATTACAGTCATTTGTCAAAGTCATGCGCCGTTGTTTTCAAACTTAGGCTGAATAAAAGGAGTCGGATTTAACCCTGACAGTAAGAAGTATATTACAGATCAAATAAAGACAAGTAGGATAAATGTCTCTCAAATCTTTTTCTTGAAGGTCACATATGATACAAAACACACTTCACCATGTTCCTCTAACTCTAACACGTGTCTCTAATCTGTCTACAAACCCCCCAATGATGAGAAAAGTCCATCCTCTCCGTCTTCTGCCTGCTCCACTTTTCAGAAAATGTGTGCTCAAACAGGCCGTTTGGAGATTATCCCTTCATGACATCACAAAGGGCAGTAACCCCTCCCCCAGGTGGGTGACACTCCCACAGCTGCTCCCGGATTCTGCCTTCTCACCATAAACAATAGGGCATGGAGCGAGAAAGCCGATTGCTCACTATGACCCCAAAATAAAATTTAAACAACACAACAAAGACCCCTTTAACCTTAGACGTCTGACAGACGAGGAATCTAGATGAAGAGTCCCAAAGAGTAAACTAAAAGAGACCTGAGACCTAATGTAAGATAAGCCTGAACATTTTAACAACATAAATGAGTCAGAGATGATGCCCCAAACATTTAGGGACTGACCTCGAGAACTACAGCCTGGCTTTAGTTACAAATTCAATAAAACAGGTCGAGATTTCTAGCTGGAAACTGTTGAAATATTTTCTTGAACTTTCACTCCCTCACGCTGAGTAAGCATTGCCAGACTTCAAAGAAGGATGACTATGAACTGGGCCAAGTCAGACTTATTGCACTAATTACTGTAGCATGTGCACACTCACTGAGGGCTGCTGCAGCCGGAGTCCTACATTTTAGTCACTCCTCCTCTGTCCCGATGTGGAAGAACATGATGTCACCGTTTCCTTTTCCCCCTCTCTCAAGCAGTAGGTGCTTGACTGAGTTTTGACGAGCTGCTGAGCCTCACTAAGCCGACGCGGTGACATTATAAGCAGACAGGAACCCAGCCCGAGTGCTGCTGAGCCACCAGAGATATTTCGGCACTTTGGCCGACTGGGAGACGTTTCACTCCTCAGACAGGCCCGGTTAGTCCTGTCCTGAAAATGTAAAATTATGACCTGATATTCCCTCATCATTTACACAAACGACAGAGTAACTACCAGCAGACATTAATCGAACCGATTCTGCTACGAGGGTACAAAAACCATCTAATGAATCATTGTTAAATATGAGAAAGAGAACCGAACACACTGAATCTTTCAGCTAATAAGATTCTTTTTTAGCCTTTCTGTCTAAATCTGTCAGACTAAACCTCCAGCTCCAGCATTAGGGATGGAAGAACAGCACTAAATGAAGAATTCTCCTCCCACCATGGCCGACTTTTCATCCACAAGCTCATTATATCTTTTCCTTAATTCCCTTTTCTGCATGCCGTCTCCCCTCTCCGTCTGCGATTTCCTCCCATCCAGATGTTGTGCACTCCCTCTACCTGTTCTCCGTCCTCTCTCTCTCTCTCTCTCCTCCTCTGAACATGCATGTTGTTAAATCGTACAGCTGTTAAACAGGTGCGGTTTCCAGGACAGACACATTAACAGTGTGAGGCACGGGTGGAGCAGGGATTTTAAAAGAGCGGGTGTTCTAATACTAGTATATTACCACCCTCTATCAAATCAGACATGACTCATAGATGGCTCTATTTTAATCCAAAATGTTGTGCTTTGTAAATTGTACTGTGTCTCTCTTTTTATTTCCTCCTTTGAAAAGGACGTTTTTAATCTCAATGGGACCAACCTGGTCAAATAAAAAAATAATAATAAAAAAAAAATGAACACATTCTGTTTCATTTAATGTCCAATAACTAATGTTAGCTGACACATCACACAACAAGACAAAGTTACAAAAGATAATTAGACACTAATTTTATGAACATCCATTGTGAGTAACCCAGTTAGCTCTAAAAACCAGATTCAAAACTGCTCTTTGTGATGCTTTTATTTTGCTCTCCTCAGAGTCTTTATTTCAGGTCTTCAAATATAATGTGCTTTTACTTTGAAAAACTGCAAAAGGGGACTTCCGCTACATCGTAAAGTTACAGTTAAAATAACAACCAAGAGGAGAAAATGTTACACTTACGTTATTTTGTGAGATGGATTTATCTTAAAAACATCTTTTTGCCTAACAGCTGAGTAATTTAAGCACATAGAAGCAGATTGTTTTCAGCTAACTTACAGTATCAAAGCAGCTCTCTTCTTCACGGCCCTCCTCGTCGTCGTAATTAGCCGCCATGTTTGTTCGTCCTCGTCAACTTTCCTTTTTTATTTTTCACTTCTAACCGACAACAAAATGTAACACTCCTCAACAGCCGACGGATAACCACGAATGTCACTGTCGTATTTCACTAAACTTTTAGACATTTCTAGCCTAAAAACTACAACAGTGACAGTATTTACTTTGTCCGTCCAAAGCGAAGTTCACGTCCTCAACGGTTGCGTCATCAGAACGTCATCACGCAAATAAAAAAAAAAAAAAAAAAAAAAAAAAATTAAAACATTTTTACTTTTTATTTTTATGAATGTATAATTTCAGACAAATCACTGCCTTTATATGTTTACATAAAAAATGTTATAAACTAATTTTATCAACCAATAATTACTGGCTGTAAGGGTTCTTCATTGTATATATTTTTATTATATTATATAACATTTAATTATATTACACTATATTGTTCATATTGCACTATATTATATTATATTATATAACTGCACTCTGCATTACTGCCTCTCTTCTCTGCTGTTTACATTACTTGCTGCTATTTATCATACCAAGTCACTTTAATCATCACTTGTCACTTTATCTTGTCATTCTCTGCAAATACTGTCTCAATTCTCAATTCCCTGCATAGTTAACTTAATCATTCATTTTGTACTTGTTTATACCCCCTATTTTTATTTTTATTTATCTTATCTATTCTGTTTAATGTGTATTTTGTATTTCGAGCTACTTGTCTGTGCTGCTGCAACGCCCGAATTTCCCCTCTGGAGATCAATAAAGTATTATCCTATCCTGTCCTATCTTGGGGGAATTCAGCCGTTTTGATGATTTCAGTTGAACTGAAAAGTTAGGCTGAGAGCATTTCCAGCATGGAGACCACCATCGATGGGACTCCAGCGCCCCCCTGCAGGAACAGATGGGGGACGACACTCAGGCTTCAAACATTCTTATTTACAGGCTATGAGTAAAACGAACTGTTTTTTAAGGCCTCTTGCTGTGACCCCACCCCACTTTACAGACTCCAAGAACAAATTAAATTAGATTCATGCATTAAAAGTTTATTTTCAAAGATAACAAAGCATCTCAATGTTTTATTCCTTAATCTCAACGTGACAAACTGTACAAAGACAACTCATTTAATTTCATTCATCATCCTTCACCTGACAAAGATCAGTCATCCTAACGTGTTTTGTCCTTGAGCTGGTCCTTCAAAAAGGCCTTCCCTCTTTTAGTTTCACTCAGAATTGTTACATCATCGTGGTGTTTATTGTTTGAGCTGTTTGAGCATGAAGGTTGTAGTAATTTTCTTAGGACTGCTATGGGGATAAACCTTTAATATCTTTTGAATATGGAAATAAAAACTTGAGAATAAACAAAACTTTAAGTTCACAAACCAACGGCAGCAAATGTAAAGTATCGTTGACTCAGGCCTATATCAACCCTGAATCTGAACTTATCGTTTGTGTAATACGCCGGAACTCAGCGATACGTTTGTAAATCTTATTTAAAGAGTTTGGGCGTTTAGCTTTAAATCACGACATCACCTTTATCTGCCTGTTTTCTTTATTGGGTACACATCATATTTTGTACATTATGATTTCTTTCTTATATTTTTTTCTATATATAAAATGTTTAAATATTTCTTACTTACATCTTAAAGTTTAAAAGTTGTTCTTTATATTTATATTCTGTAAAGTATTTCTGATTCTGATCGACGACAAAGAGCTTAAAAGTGAAATGATATTTCATTTTGTCATTTTGTTGCATGCAAATGGTTTAAAAAAAGCAGCAACGCACGACACTAACACACCTGATTATTAACTTAAAGTGATCACAAGCGAATGCAAGGTATCTAAATTATTCTTCTACGGTGTTCCTCAGGGTGTCTTACCTCTGAGGCCCCGTGTCCACCTCGTGCTTTTTCTGCTTTCATTTGAAAATGAAATAAAACTGTATCAAGATTTCCAAAACCCTGTCGAGTTATCGATCCCTTTCGAGATGCCGTACACCTAAATGGAAATGTTCCGGCTGCAGGTTTTTCCTCGAGCTCCCAAAAGGTCAGTCGTTTTTTTTTTTTTTAAACTACTTTAAAGTTCACCTGCATCAAGTTTTGTGGTTCTTTGAAATGAATTCTCTATGATCCATTAAGCAAGACTGGGCTCCATGGTGGCATGCAGTTATTATGATGTGCATTGATATGATGTTTAAGGTTTGATGGCCTGCTGTGACGCTCAGCTGTAAGTCGTCTGCTCTTATCTTGAAATTAAAGTGAAAGTTTGTTGTAAAGTTTTCTATACAGTCTCACATGAGGAAGTTGTAGACATGGCTGCAGAAACACAACACATGCCTTTAACAAGTAGAGACACCGGTTTCCAAGGTTACGGTAAGGTTAGACGTAAACTTTCTGCACTAATAAAAGAGAATTCTCCGATGTTGATTTCTCTCCTCTTTAGAGAGAATCTTTCCACCTCAATCTGTCACCATTTTCTCATCTTCAGCGCCATCATCCCACGATCACTCACTTGTCAAAATAATATTCTGTCTCTTCCCTCCTCAGAGTTCTGATTTTGCCCGTTTCAACCCGTTGCCTCCCTCGCTTTCCTCCCTCTCTTTGTGACTGTATTTCCACACTGGCACGAGAGCAGTTTCTCGGACTGTCTTTTGAAATGTGGCGTTGTCCAGGACACGACGAGCTGTTAACATAACACAGCGAGGAGCCGTTAGCCCACACAGTGTCAGGGACACAGGACTGTTAGAAGGTGGAGAACAACACCGTTATTATACATCATGTCTTTATGAGGATGAAAGCCAGCCAGCCAACGGACAAACACACTCTCATCCCGACTTTGCCAATGGTCATACAATATGAGATAGAAGAGGATAATAAGTGACTCCATACACCGGGTTGTAGCTATTGTCTTTGAATAAACACCTTTCTGGGTGGAATTGATTGCATTTTGTTTGCAAATTTTGGGGTTGGTCCAAGTTCTGTCTGCCTTTGGAGAATAATCAAGCTTTCACCGATCAACAGGTGTTTCTTTCTATCCATCTGGTATCTCATTTATAGATCCATTCCTGAAAACAAATCCAAAAGTTGGTTCCAAAGTGTTGCACATGGGCTGATCGGGACGCCCAACTGGTGTTAACGGGTGTAGGTGAATTCATTACGAGCCCAAAGATGGAGACTTTGGACCCATCAAGTATCCATAAATGGTTAACCACTTCCTAGCCCATGTTTACTGTATGTTTCTAATATGCCAATGTGGGCCCCAAAAGCAGCCCACTCTGAGCCCAGTTGCAGCCCACCTAACCCAGGTAAGCCCAAGTGGGTGCCACTCTGGCCGTGATATATTATAATGACCACGCCTTCCAATCGACCATCCAACCATGACGCCTGAGCTCAAAAAACCAATGCCAATACGTGCATCGATGTGGATTTTATAGAATCCAGTTGGGTGCAAATGCTGTGAGGGCAGTTTTGAAAGACACATTGCCCATGACGCAGTTCACAATAAAGCCAATAGGCGGCAGTAAAAGCCAAACTACGTGATGCAAGGCACGTTCCAAATCGAATTAAAAAACATTTAAGAGAAACTCCCCCATCGCCAGCAAAACTGACGGCAACAACTAAAGGAACATTTTGGATTTCTGCAAACGATTTCTGCAAACGATTTCTGCAAACGTTGAAACGAAGACGTTGGACACGAGTCGTGGAATGTGCAAGCTTTGGAAAAACAAGTTAAGCTGCTGCAGCAACAAGACCAGCCTCCGTCTACACATGACAAGTCGCTAACAACAACAGCTGGATTGAGCTGATGCACCCGTCCAGTGAACCATCCATCCATCCAATCATCCATTGGCCACCAATATTCATCCATTTATCTATCAAATAAGACGACCTCTTAAGCCTTGCATGCTGCAGTGTTGTCACCCTGTTTTAGATGTTGCCATCAGCTCTGTCACCCCATCAATCCATACCTTCACATTTCTGTTGATTCCCTTCATTTCTCCTTTATCTACTATTACTACCAACCTCAGTTTCCATTAATCTCATTTCAAACCCCTTTAGGTATTTCCCCCCATTCCTGTGAAGCCGTGTTTCCGCTCAGTTTGTGATTTTTTTTTCAGTTTTAGGGCAGGTTAAGGAATCCCTGGTTCACATTTCCATGTCTCTCTGAGTGTATCTGTACCGACAGGGCGTTCATTTGTTTCAGATGTCTCTTCTCTTTACAAAGGAATCCTTCGACTTGATTTATCCGTCATCCGTTTTTCTCCTCCAGCTCATTTTCTCTTCCTCCGTCCCACATGTTGTGTAGTGGTTCGCCCCGTCCCCTTCCATCCCACCCTCATTCCTCTTCCTCCTCCTCCTCCATCTCATCTGGTTCCTATGTTCTTATACTGGCACAGCAGCAGGTTCTTGAATGTCTTTTTGAACGTGGCGTTGCACAGTGCGTAGCAGGCAGGGTTGATGGTAGAGTTGACGTAACACAGCCAGTATCCGATGGCCCACACGGTGTCGGGGACGCAGGACTGGCAGAAGGTGGAGATCAGCACCATGACGTTGTACGGCGTCCAGGTGATGATGAAGGCCAGCAGGATGGCGAAGATTGTCTTGGTCACCTGTAGAGAAGGACAAAAAGAGAGGAAGAGTGAACAGAACAAAAGAAAATTGATGCGCTGATAATCTTCTACTCTCCAGGTGGATGTAGATCGTTTTAAATTCTTTTCACTGTGGTATAAAAATCAATTTGCTGCGACAGACCAAAACATGTTATTGATGCAACATGTTGTGTACGAGCAGATTGATGGGAAAAGACTGAAGCAAACACAATGTTCACTCTTACCATTGTTTCAGACGTTTTCAGGCTGATTCTGACATCAACCAAAAAAAAAAAAAAAACGCAGAGCCTACAAAGGGATTAAGAAAGCCTTAAAGGAAATGAGAACATGCATCCTAACACCCCCTCAAAAGTATCCGTATTCACTGGAATAACTGGGACACAAGAAGCACGCGAACTGGAAGCGCGCTGGATCGATGTGGAAATCCATCAGGCTCTCTTAAACCCGAGTCTGGAGTTCTCCCATTGCAATCAGAAAATACAGGATGAATTCCTGAATTCTACTTTTCCAAACAAAAAACCCTTCAAACTTCACATTTCCTCCCTCGCTGAGGATGTTTTTGGATGTTGAGTCCGCCTTGTTGTGAATTTTGAAGAGTGACGGACCCAAATTAGACTCATGTCTGTCATGTTAAAAAGCTCAGAGGAACGTTTCCAAATACCATCTGTCACTCTCAACGATAATTAAGTGAAGTGACTGCAGCACAAAAGCCACTCATCTCTGAAAAAACAGCTGCTGCGTATCGTTCACACGCTGCTGGAACTGAGTGATCCCACCTGCACGCCAGCAACATATGCTGCCACGCAAAAACAATCATTTAATGTACACCAAAAACTAAATTACAAACTTTAAACGAAGATAAAAAACCAGGATAAATCATCATTTCACCCCCTTATTTAAAGAGCCTTTGTGCTCCTCTACGGCTAAACAAACAGCTTTTATTTCAAGTCATGTACGTCCGCCCATCAGCAGCGTGTGTGTGTGTGTGTGTGTGTGTGTGTGTGTGTGTGTGTGTGTGTGTGTGTGTGTGTGTGTGTGTGTGTGTGTGTGTGTGTGGCAGTGTTACATAACATACTTTCTTCTCTCTGGCAGCCATTTGTCTTTTCCTCTTCACTTGGCTCCTGGCGATGCTCGCAAACTTCCTCGCCACAGTCCGAGGGCGGCTGATGGGGATGGAATGGCGCTCGATGCCGTCCACAGGCGGTACGATCTCTATGGCGGTGATGCACTCGTCCCCGCTGTGCTTGGTTACGATCTTTATCTTTGACCACCTCGAGCCGGGGCCCATCTTTGCGTCAGCAGAGATGGAGGCTGAGGATGGATCCGGGTTTGGATTTATTGCCGCCTGAAATGAAAAGCCAGAGCGTTTTAGAAGTTGAACTTTTACCGCCACTTTGACCAGTTCAAGGCCGAGAGCGGACCGTTATTTAACAAATGTATTTCAGTGAAGTCGGTAATTGTGACCACAGAGAGAGGATTTTTGAGCACAGTTTTTGCAAAAAGGCTTGAGATTTTTAAACATTAGCGCCGATTACTTCAACGATGGATAAACAACACAGAACAACTTCTTTATCATGAACTCTGACCTCAGAGATGACCTCGTTGTTCGGGTTCTCCTTTGGTTCTGTCGGGGCGATGAAAGCTGTGGACGAATCGTTGGAGCTCTCCTTCTCCTCCTGGATCGATAAACAGATTTAACATGAAGAAACAATATGATAACAAACAGCTGCTGTCTCTGGATGAGTCAGTACCTGTGTGAGTCCAGGACTGGGCTGAGCAGGCGCCTGGTTCTGCTCCGGTTTGGGTTCCTCCACTCGGCCGTTCTTCACGGCGTCGAGCGCGGTGGTGGTGGAGTCCAGGCTGAGCTTGGGGGTGGAGCGAGGGCTGGCCTGAGGACTGGTCTCGTTGTTGTTGTTCTGCTTCAACAGGTGACTCTTAAGCAGACTGGGAGTTCTGGGAGGAAAAAACCATTATAATTATTTTTGGACTTTTTGCATTTATTAGAGAGGACAGGAAATGTTTGGAGAAGAGAGAGAGGGGATGTATTATTATTTTGTCATATTTAAAGATACGTCTGAAGTTTTCTGTCAATTTATTTCTGACATTTTCTTCTTCTGTTGTTGATTTTGGGGTCTTACTTCTCTGGTTTCATTTGATTATATTCGCTTAATTAATCTTGTTATCATAAATCTGTATTGAGGCAATTAAAAAAAAAAATCAGCATCGACTTTTAAGTCACAATCCTGTTGATTTTAAGTGTAATATATAAATAAATTACATTTATGAATCATTTATTGCTCACATTATGGAAATGAATTGTGCTGCAAATTGAGTACATGCATAATTCATGGGTGACATGCTATTTAAAGACCCTGTTACTAAAGGAGCAATATGTAACTCTGACACCTAGTGGTTAAAATATGTATGTCAAAATTCTAAACATTATAGAGAGCTGTCCCCCCCCCCTCCTCTCTAGAGTGGATGCTCACACATGTCACCATGTGGTGGACTCTGAAGCTTCAGTGTTTATCCAGCTCTGCATGGGTCTGTAAACCTTTCTGTGTTCTAACCTCTCTCCATTTTTCAAAAAGCATCTCCAATATTGATCCTAGTTTGAGCACGTTTCTGCTCGTGGAGCTTATTAGAAACATGCAGAGGCTTTTTAGGTCGGGTACAATCACTTCTATCTGAACCACTTCTCTTGACCCGCTTCCATCACTGCAACACCTGTTGACCTGATAACTGCTCTCATATCTGGAAAACCGAGGGGCGTCCAAAAAGGCCGTGTGGGGGTGTCTTAAAAGCGCCTACCTTCTCTGGTCCAAACAAATCCAGAGCATTCAGGAGCAGAATCTAAAGTTAGAAGGAGGACATACTGGCTGCTGCATTGTTGTCAGAGAAGCCAGCACTTCAGCATGTTTCCTTAATGTCTGATCAGATAGTAAGATACCTTTATCATTTCACTCACTACACATCCTACTGACATAGCAAAATATTTATCTGTCATTTTTCAGAAGACAGACAGCAGAGAAGTCTAATATTCTGTAGAAGAGCTTTAAGGAAGTTTAATATTTTCTGCTGTCATGAAACTGGGTCATCTCTGTAATCCTTCATAACGAACCAAACTCAGGCTTCGCACGGCTGTTGTTCCCTGTCAGGGACATTTTCTGTTTTTAACATTCAGGAGGCCGTAAAAAGAGACATGACTGAATCATAATGACAAGAATAAAAAACGACATCTTAAATTATTAAGTTGGGTCGTTCTTATTCTTTGTCTCATTTGTATATTCCTAAAATGTCTTAATCTATAAGTCTGAGTCCTGTGCTGCTCTTACTTGATGCCCTTCTTCTTCTCCTTCTCCGGTTTGTGTTTGGAGACTCTGCTCCTGGAGGCCAGGGAGATGTGGATGTACAGGACGGTCATGATGATGACGGGAAGGTAAAACGCAGCGATGGCCGTCCCGAATGTCACCGCGGGGTTAGAGAGGAACTGGAGAAAGAAGCAGAGAGACAGACGCTTTGACATCATCCACAGAGATGGTTTACAGAAATATGATTCTCAGTTTAAGGATTTTTTTTGTGTGCAGTCGGATGCAAAACACCTGACATCAAACCTGTGTTTGTAAAGTTTGTATTTTTTTATTCTTTATTGTTTAGCCGAGGTTAGTAGTGTTGTTGTGTTGCACAACGTTATACTACGGAAGCCCAAAGTGGACATGCATGCATACATTTGATTTACTGTTTCCTCGTGATGGGAGAGTGATTTTTATAGTTGTTTTCTCGAGAGCTGGACTTACTTCTCTCACGAGATAACAAATCTTGCTTCCTCGTGATAACAGGATATCATTCTCCTGATCTGGAAACAACTGTGATAGGTCAGGCCTCGACATGCCATGCTGTCATTGGCCGACTAATGAGGTCAAGCCAAGACTATTTCTACGGGTCTGTGCTTTTTCTCCTCTGAGGTCATGAGATAAACAATTGGATTTTTATCAGGAAGTTTTCCTGCCAGCTCCCGGGTGACATTTCTGCAAGAAGTCGGGGGGGGGAGCCGATGTGTGAACACTGCGGTGTTTACATTTACATCCTCCGACCCGTGCGACCTTCATGCGCGTGATAAAGCTGCTTCACACTCTCCACAGCTTATCTTTACCTTTTCAGGAGTGCCCGTGTGAAACCCGCTCTACACAGAATCAGGAAAGACAGAGAGACGATACTGTACCTGAATGTAACACTCTCCAGGTGGCACCGTCCGCTCCCCAACGATGAACTGCCAGAACAAGATGGCGGGCGCCCACAGGATGAAGGACAGGATCCACGCAGCTGCGATCATCAAACCCGCCATCTTCGTCGTCCTCCTCGCCGGGTACGTCAGCGGTTTTGTGACGCAGAAATACCGATCGAAGCTGATGATCAATAAATTCATAACCGAGGCGTTGGAGACCACGTAATCCAACGCTAACCACAGGTCGCAGACCACGGGGCCGAGCGGCCAGTACCCCACGATGATGTAGACGGTGTACAGGTTCATGCTGAAAGCGCCGATGATCAGATCCGCACACGCCAACGAAAACAAAAAGTAATTGTTGACAGTCTGAAGGTGGCGGTTCACTTTGATCGACAGCATGACCAAAATGTTTCCTGTCACTGTCACAAAGCTCAGGGACCCCGTCACCAAGGCGATAAAAAACATCTCCAGAGCCTTATAAGGACTTCCTGCACCGGCGCCATCGTTAGCGGAGCAGGATGTCTCGTTGGTGGAGACGTTGCAGGTCGTGTTGGAGAACAGGTCAGCTGATTGGTTCACCGATGACCCTGAAGGAAAAAAAAGAGAAATTAATGTTAAGTTGAAGCTCCGGTTTCAATTTGGAGAGGCTGTTTGGAGATTTTCCCTTCATGACATCACAAAGGGCAGTAGCCCCTCCCCCAGGTGGGTGACACTCCCACAGCTAGGTGTTTGTTCTGCCCTCTGAGTCTGCCTTCTCACCGTAAACAATAGGACATGGAGCGAGAAAGCACCGAGTACACCCGAGCCCTTCCAGAGAGGGGGCGTGGTCAGACACAGCTCATTTACATATTTAAAGGTACAGACACAGAAACAGCCTGTTCTGAGCAGGGCTGAAATAGAGGGGTTTATAGGCATGATCAAATACAGGATCAGAGTGGATTTAGAACAAGAAACTTCACACACATGTTTTGAGGAGCTCTGAGACTTATTTAAACTGAAGAAGAGGAGGAGGATATGTGACCTTTGAGTCTGTTGCCATAGTTGTCAAGATGCTAATTTGCTCCGGGTGTTGACACTTCTGATCTTTGTTGGTTTATTGTCATGGTAACAAGTTCAAGAGTATGCAGCTAAAAAAAGCTTTACTTTTGTTTTTCAACATCTGCTGTAAAAATATAAAAACCTTCTTCTCACGCCAGCACAGATTTATTCTCCCTGCAGCGGTTCTTAGAAATGTTATATATTAAAAAACATGTTTCATACCTAAAAAGACGAAACAAAGTCGAGTGCCAGAGTGCATCAGTGAACTTTAACTCCCACCTTTCCAATGATGCCTCTTTGATCTGCATGTTTCAGCCTGTTAGCTGCTTCAGAGTCTGAATAAAGGTCAAACGCTGCTCGAGTGACACCAGATTATTATTTTTTTTTAAGATTTATTTTTGGGCTTTTTGTGACTTTAATGGAGAGATAGGACAGTGGATAGAGTCAGAGATCAGGGAATGACATGCAGGAAAGAGGCCACAGGTGGGATGTGAACCCGGGCCGCCCGCTTGAGACGACAGCCTCCATACATGGGGCGTGCGCACTAACCACTGCGCCACCAGCTCCTCTTTCTCCTCTTTTTCTTTAGTTCCTCTTTAAAACTTCTGCTCCCCCTCTGGAACCACCTGTAGGATCTCAGTCTACAGTATGATCCCCATGAGGTGCAGACGTGTGTGTGTGTGTGCGTGTGTGTGTGTGTGTGTTTGATTGACAGCAGCTGGCAGGCCGGGCTTCGTGTGGGAACAGGAGACAAAGTAAACAAGCGTGTAGCGTAGTTAGAGAGCGGTGTGCAGACAGCAGCTTGTTAGCAGACGTGTTGAAGAGTTTGGACGACAGCAGAAGAGAAAGCTGCAGGAGAGTTTGTGTGCAGCTTCATGCAAACTGAACAAATGATGGAGTTATTTATACTAATACACCACCATGTCTGCCTGAGTTAAATGACTGTAGAAACTATTTACAGAAATCAGACGTGGCAGGGAGATATTTTTTTTTCATTTGGTTTTGCAAAATAAACACACTGATCATAAACAACTTTTTAAATATTGATCCAAAGTTTCTTCTAAAAGATCAAATCTGAAAATCCGCTGCATGAAGTCTGGAACAATTTCCCAGAAAGCTCGGCTTGTGCTCTTTTATTACATTTATTCTAAACGCAGTCAGCTCGCCTTTAAAACATGATCTCCTCCTAAATATTATGAAAAATGAAATTGAATCTCCAAAGCGTCCCGATGCGGAGTTAATCAAACACATCAGGATGTGCCTTTATTTCTGGCTCCGCTTCAAAGCTTCATGAATATTCTCAAACTAAAGCATGCCCTCCAACCAATCTGTGGATGCATTCAGGCCGCGCTCTGAATATACGGCTTATTGTTTGTTTGTTTTCTACGACATGCTGAGTCAACACGCTTTCTCCGTTCATGTTCAGACTCATTTAGCAGAGACACCGGACGCCTCTGATAACGCTGAAGTTAGATTAAAAAAGCAGGAGCGCTGCAGGATGGAGAGCGGGAGAGGAGGGGGGGATTATGGGAGGTTCATTTTTTAAACATTAAAGCACAACTCCAATCATTCTCGACCTTTGCACATTATTTCTTTTACACGTCTTCTCTCCGTACGCTGATGAGCTTTCTGGGAAATTGTTCAGGGCTTCGTGCAGATTGTTTGATCTTTTAGAGTTTTTGCTGCATCAGAGCAAAGTTTAACTCAACTAAGATTCAAAGTGCAACGGGTTGAGTCCGTGCATCGTGGTTAACGGTGTTCTGAATAGCGTTGGAGACAGGTAGCTCGCCAGAAGTGTCCAACCATACGTGTCTGGAGTTACCGCAAAGCTCGCAGTTTATTATGGACTACCTTCGACCTTACAGAGCCCGTGTGTGCGGCAAAAAGAGAGTAGGAGCTCAGTTACAGACGTAAAACAAGGCGCCGTCTAGTGACGTCGCTCTCCTAGTAACTTAGCAACACAGGAGCCCTCTCCAGGCTGACGTTTCATGCCGCAATATCAAATGTTGAAATCAAGTTCAGACTGGACATGAGGCCGAATGAACACCAGAAACAGAATCTCAAGTCTGCAAACTCCAGACCAGACCCACTCGCAGCAACCAGCTGGAGAAGGTCAAAGGTCACGGGGAGAGAGTCAGAAGAAGACAGATGGAAGATCGGGAGAGGGAGTCACACCTGACACCTCGGAGAGCATCTCTCCCTCACACACAAACATGTGAAATCAACATCTATTCATGCCGAAATATCTGAAAATACTTTTTTTTAGTACGACTAAACTCAGAGTTTTGATAACAGCCGCTGTGCAAAGTAAACGAGCTGAAGTTTACATGCCAGAACGTGCACGATACTTTCAGTGTGATTGATTAATTAGACAACAAGAGGACCAAGCTGCTAATGAACACAACTCAGTTACAGCTTAAACGTTACTGATGATGAACGCAGCAGCCATGTTGGAGTTTAACTCGGGCTACTGAAGGTTCTCCGAGTTTCAGAGACTTCAGGCGGGCGCTCCTGATGACAAATCAGACCGGCAACTTGGAATTTCTGACTTCCAAGATCGAATGGAAACGCACCATTATATCCACTGCAGCACAGTAGGTGTTGTTACTGCACCTTAACGCTGGTCGCCATGGCGATTAAAATACAAAAGAAGTAGAAGAAGACTAAAAGTTCATTTTTATGCTGCCAAACACAATTAAGACAAACGTGGGAACAAAAAGAGATACAGTGTGCAGTGAAGTTCTGGTACATTAAAGCATGAAGTCAACAACAGTGAAACTCAATTAAAAATCTAATCAACGTCTTTCAGAAGACTTTTGTTGCTGTTGAAACACTGAGATGCTTTGTTCCCTCTCAGGGCCAAATGACACCACTTAGACTTTAATTAACTTGGTAAATTGAACAATTTCATAACTCTGTGTTGTGAATTGTCACTGAACAGGTGGAGATGCAGGTAGACGAGGTCGAAAACAACAGATTTAAGATGATTCATGTGAACTTTTTTGAGCTGCAAACATTTTGTTAAAGGATGAAACTTGAAGAACAGGAAGGTAAAGCTCCTGAATTAAGATTAGGGAGGTATTGTGGTCTTAAATTAAAGACACCAACCTTGAATGTCAGTAGGAAATAGATAATCAGGAGAGATATCACCCGTAAGCTCCAGAGTTCACCTCAACTTCCTCCTTAACTGGATTTATGAAAGTAGGTCATCGTGTTACTTCCTCGTCTTTTTATTGAACCTTTTCATAACAAAACAAAACAGAAAACGCGTCCTCAAAAATAATGTTTGTCAAATCTTAACATCAAATCTCCTTAAAGGTCCAGTCAGTGAGATGTAGTACACATTTTAAACACTAGGTGTCAGTTACATATTGCTCCTTTCAGACCTGACAATGTGACTAACAACAGATTTCCAGCATGCTACTTCTTATATGATCTTTAATTTATGCTTACACGCTACACAGAATACATACACGCTCTAAATACTGCAGCATTCTAGTTGCATGCACATGCATTTTATTTCAAGTAGACGCTGACGAGTACACGGTCTTAAAAACATGATGCAAACACACACACATCTCTCCTGCATTAATTAAGAACTGCTGAAGCATCGAGAGAGCGAGAGGAGAGGAGTGTGTTTAAACATGTATGTAATGTGCATGGTCTGAATCATGTATGTGGATCCTGCCTGTGCTCTGTGACTATGATATATACGGTGGCCTGCACCTGATAACTGCTCTCATATCTGGCAAACTGAGGGGCGTCCAAAACGGCCGTGTGTGGAGGAAGCCAGCACTTCAACACAGCATGTTTTATAATGATGTTGTTCAGATTTGAGGGATGTTAAATATTTAAAAATACTTCAAGAAATGAGCTGAATTACTCCATGTAGTGAGTGGTAAACCATTTCTTTTACAAAGTTATGAGTTCAAAGTTGAAAGATTAATTTGAACAAGCTCTAATAAGGTATAAAATATTCTCTTTCTATGCTTCCTGATCGTCTGTGACATGTTGAACATTTTCGAACGATTTTCTGGGTCTTTCCAAAAATAAAAGCGATTTTAAAAGAAGATTCTTTCTGGAGGACACACCCCGAAGAATCAGCTTTGATCTTTCTATGAAATATACAACAGAGGCAGATGAGACGCACATTACGGCTGATTGCATCACCATCAGCTCGGATTCACACAAACACACTGCTGCAACATTTATACGACTCTCACATGCCCAACGTACGCTCACACCATCAACACACACGCTACTGAAATATTCATCTCCAACACACTTTAGATGTAATCATACAGACGCACTCTCATCTTTCTGTCCTGATATACATAAAGAATCTGAATCTACTCTGAATAATGCAGCATGACGCGCTCTCAAAGTGAAGGTGTCAAAGAAGAAACTAAAGAACAGAGTGATGCATTCAAAGCATCCTGTAAAACACAGCGTCAGGTTTAATACGTTTTTTTTTTTTAATCCAGAAAAATAAAAGAGATTTGATTTATTTTGAGAAGAGTTTGGGGGAATTTGCTGCACACTGAACTTTTTCTTACTGGATTGAAACGTTAATGCATTTAAAATATTCTTCTATTATTCATATTGATTTCATTTAAAGCTCCTGTGAGGAGATGTTTACTGGTTGTGAAGTCATGTGATCAGTCCCATTAAATACAACTGGTCGATGCCTCTAGACGTATTTTCTGACTTTTAGAAGAGGAACTACCCACTAGGGAGAACTACACACTATTTGTGTAAAACCTACTAAATATATACGAGGTCTTCCTTTGATACCTGGATGCTTTTATATAAAATATACATGACATCTGTTGAGTTATTTTTAATATGCATGCTCTATAATTTGTCTTTTTCTCGTTTGTTTCTTTATCTCTTCCCCAGAGGAGGAATAGGCGGACATCATGACGACCTTCCTCTTTTACCTCAGAGCTTAAGACAAAGTCTACATTATTTATATATTTTTTTTAAACGTGGCTTAAGACGAGAAAGAAATACAAAGTGGTCCCCAGGGGGAGGAAGCAGGTCCTGCAGCTTTCCAGCAAACAAGCCCCAGTGGGGCCGCTGCTGCAGAGCGAGGCCACATTAAACCCACAGGTCCTGTCGCCCGCAGCATCATCCTAATGATCGGCCTGTGTGGGTTTGTTTAAGGTTTCACAAAGGTAGAAAAAACCTCCAAGAATCAAAAACACATTATAATTCTGTAAGAGGAATAATAACAGATAATTTACACCAAGAGAGCAAAAAAACAAAAGTATACAGCTACAAAGAATGGTGGAAGAAGAAAAACACGGCTTCTTTGGACTGTATTTCTTTAATTTTTCTAGCAATGGTCTTTCATAAGAACAAGAGATCTGATAATGCTGCAGCAAAGTCAGACGGAGCAGGAAACACGAGCGTCTGACCTTCAGACAACAACAAGCAAACACCTCACCGGATTATTCAAAGCTGCAGAGAAAGCTGCAACATGAATGTGATTATAAGAGAAGCATGACGCAGAAAAGCAAAACCTCACTGAACAGCTCTAATAAAATGAGTCTGTCATGATGTTTGAAGCGGCACAGCGAGGGGTCGACTTAAAACGAGCAGTTGATTGTCAGGTGCCAAAACGTGCTATTATATGTTTGAGGGTGTTCTTTCAGGGGTGCAAAAGGAATACAAGTTTAACAAATGACAAGTGACACTGATTCATTATTGCTGATTGACATTTGCAGACCTGAAACTGTGGACACTTTTTTAATTCTGGATGACGCAGGTGTAAAAAACAGAGGAAAAGGAAGACATTTAATTTAAATTGAATATATGAGAAGAGTGTCATCTGCATAGAAAAAATCGACTTCCAATAAAAGATTAACCTGATGTGACACAAACACTTGACTCAGCCAAATGAGGGAGGGAAGATGACCGCAAGCTAGTCAATCATGTTGTACCGAAACAATACACCAATGTACCAAATGATGCCGGTGTTGTGACAATTTACGCTACCTTTCCAAAAGGGCTCCCAACAATAATTCCCTAACAGTCTGTGATGCACGCATAGCTTCTGTTTTCATACAATAAAACCCAGACATACAGGGAACCATAATAAATGTCCATTTGAGGTCAGAACTCCTTATTTAGACATTTCAAAGGAAGCTTAATTATCCAACAAAGGATCGATGTCTGGCTGCAACACTGGGTGGGAAAAAATACTCATGAGAACAGAAATGAAAGATGATCAGATGGTTTGAAGTCATCTGCAGTTCTCCGTATGAAATATTCAGATGTGACATGCTGACTTGCACAAAATTCCGTGTGAGTGTATTTGCACCTTTGCATGAATCTCCATGTTTTCTATGATATTTTAATCTTGCTTTTTGGGTATTCATGTTTCCAGCTGCAGTTTTGGACTCCTCATGTGTGTTTTTTTTTAGAGCGCCCTTGACTGTTTTGACACCTATAATCCCTAAAAGTGCTGCTGCAACCAGCGCTCAGCACTGCAGACTCTCTGACACCAAGGAGTCAGAGCCAGTGCAGAATCACACCGAGGGTTTAAGTCGAGTCATTTATGGTCACTGTATCCCCCAAGGAGCCAATTTAGTAAAAACCAGAAAACAAAGAGGAAGCTGACCCCCCTGTGCATTCACATCATGTTACTGCATGTTGCTATCTTTAAATCTTAGTAACTCCTGAGCTGTTGCTAGGGTTAGGGTTATTTGTTTTATGATTAACCTCCTATAAAGCATCATCATGTGATCATCTGCATCCTGGTGAATACAAATTGTGCAAAACATCAGAGAAAAATCTGCCCAAGAGAGACGAGTGGAGACTCTAATAAAAAACTTTGAAGAGCCGCCCTGCTCGATCAACCTCTATTTATAGATTCTATAAAAATAAAGACTCCGTTCTCAGGGGGGGAGGGGGTCTGAGTTTTCTGCATGTGAAGTGTTTCTATTTGTAGTGCGAGTTGTGTCAACCAATCACGTATCAGCAGGAAAAACAGGCGGAACTCAACCCACGAGACATCGAGGCTCCGATCAGCGGGAATCTGGCGGCGATTTGTTTCTCTCTATGAAAAGATGTCTGCATGCAAGAGCAGCTAACGATCAGCTCCACATTTCAGTCTGTGTCACGATCAGCGATTACATTTCCTGACTTCTTTGAATGCATCAGAAATGAGCGAACCGACTTCCGCTCAACAACAAACATTTTAAAAGTCGTGCAAACTTCAGACCCGTTGATGAGAGTAAATCAAACGAAAATCTGTTTCAGTTTCAGGTTCATACCGATGTAATCCATGGAGAAGCTTCCATGTGATTTATATTCTAGTGTTTAACTGAAACTCTGCAGATAAACGCTGCAAATCCAGTTATTGCACAAAATGCACCGCCGTTGTTTGTGTCTTTTTGGACTTTTGCACCTGTTTTTGATTTCGTATTTTTGCACATTTCTCCTCATTCAAATGGTTTTGGATGTTGATGATCAGCTGTTCCTGTTGGTCACTGTCGTTACTTGTGCTTTGACGGATGCTTATCCTCCGAGGGGGGGGGGGGGTGGGGGATTTCATGGACCAAGCAACGGCAGCATGTACGTCTGCAACGCAAACACCGCCTGGAAAAGGAAGTCGTTTTACGTTAATTAAATTAGGAAGAAATTGGCATCTGTTCCTGACGACGATGATAGAAAATGATTGCCGATGATTGCCGATGGGCTCCAAGATAGCTAGTTGCTAAACTTCATTAGAAGATGAACAAGTTAAAAAAACATCATGAGACTAACAGGTTACAGATTTCAGAGCGACTTCCAGCGACGCTCTCTTCAGATCTTTAAATATGAATTCACACTTGAATCTTCTCTCGTTTGGATAACCTCTCTCTAAACACGCCTCAGCCAATCATCGGGAAACCCTATAAAGTTAGTCCAAAATGCAGCTGACTAGAACCAGCCGTCATTCCCACATCTCCCCCGTTCTTCTTTATCTTCCATTTAAATTCAGAATCAACTTCAAAGTCCTGTCACTCACAAACAAATCACAGCATGACCTCGCGCCCAGCTACATCTCTGACCTCCTCGTTCCATATTCCCCCACCTTCTCCTCTCAACAGATCGCGCTCTAACTCTAAAGCTAGCGGTTGGCCCCCGACTCTCTGGAATTAGCTCCCACAGTCCATCAGATCTGCAGGATCTTTGGGTCCATTTGAAATGGAACCTGTACAGACGAGCCTTGGTGTTACTACCGAACCCTTCCCTGTGCTTTGTTTGTTTTTGTGTTTGCCTGATCTGAACTTTGCCCTGCTTCACACGCGTTTTTATTCCTCTCCTTTTTACTCAAGAAGATGTGTTCAGAGTCTGCAATACTTTTGTTGCCTCTGATAAAAGCGCTGACCTCAGTTTGCCCTGTGGACACACACTGCTTCTTAAACGTCCGCACGAGTCAAGTGTGGATGTCAGACTTCTTTATACACCTTAACTTTTGCTCTTTTCTTTCATCCGTCCACCTAGAGCGCTGATTCAAGATTTATTATCAGCCATTACAAGCGGACGTTCCGATAAAAGAAAAAGATTGGCGTTTCATCTTCTGTTCTGGCCCTTCTTTTGCTCGCTTGTTGTTTCACATTTTGTATTTTAAAAGAGTGTGTGTTTGTGTTTTTCCCGTGTGTGCGTGTGTGTGTGTAAAAGAGAGAGAGAGATAGATAGGGGGGAGAGCACATCACAGCGTTACAAATCCATACTTCACAGAGCAGAGCCAGCAGCACAGTGTGTGTGTGTGTGTGTGTGTGTGTGTGTGTGTGTGTGTGTGTGTGTGCGCATGCAGAGTGTGTGTGTGCATGCAGAGTGTGTGTGTGTGTGTGTGCATGCAGTGTGTGTGTGTGTGTGTGTGTGTGTGTGTGTGTGCAGCAACATTAGTTATTCTTTTTGACACATGGGCTGTAATGGAGCTCCTCTCTCTTTCTAACATCGCTCTGTTTCTGCAGCTTCACACATCTGTCCTAACATCTTTCTCTCGCTCCTTTTTTTTAAGTCCAGATCCATTAGAGGGCATCACACAAAACATTTTGGCGCCTTCGCTTTAAAGCAGCGACACACAAAACACAAAACAAAATCCCTCGAGCGATGGGTTTCCCCTCCATGTCTGAACGCTGATTTGAATACAGTATACAGGCTCCATCGCAGGCTTTGCTTTGGGCTCCGTTGGGAGACAAAACAAAGGATCTGCAGAAGCCTTTTGCAATCTATCCAAGAGTTGTTGCAACATCTCAGAGTCTCAGCACAGACGGACCAACAAACTGATGCTGAACGCGCTTATTTGCAAGTTCTAGTTGGTAGACAACAGAGATGGTACGGGCCCGACAGCACCTCCTCTCCTGTGTGCGACTGACCTCGGTTTTGGAGCGTCTGTGTGAGCGCGTCATGGTGAACGTATTCTCCAGGTCAGATACCGTTCACCTGTGCTGCCTGCTGCTACACAGCTGCAGTGAAGTAATTAACCAATCGGAGGGCAGCCCCTGCCGACACACTCCTTTTGAAGAAGTTTGGACAGCCAGCAGTCGGGGCTTTTCAGCTTGCCACTGTGCCTCTCGCTGTCTTTCGTCCTGATGACTTCTGTGTCTTCACTCGTTTAATTCAGGTCAGGTATTAGTTTGGTTTAGTAAACTCTGGGTTAGGGGTGCTGCTCCTTTCATTTGGTTTGCGTTAGTAACTGTTTTTTTTTTTTGGTAATTCCTTTTCACTAAGTAGAAAGTCGGTTTTTAAGACACCTACTTCGAGTCCTTCTGTGTAACAGCGTTTCCTAACAGCACGCTGCATTGTGCATGATCAAGAACAAAAACCACCTGCTCAGACTTGAGAAATCACAGGTCAAGCAGGAAATAATCCCAAGAAATGGAGAAAGGTGGAATTGAATTAAAAAAGTATCATGAAATGAATAATAAAGGATTAAAACAGCTAAAAGGTTGGAGCTAAAAAGGTCAAGGGGTTTAAAAAAGAAAAAAAGAACTCCAGAGGCTGACGCTGCAAAATGTTTTAAGATAACAGATTTAATATTCCAAAATAAAAGCATGCAAAATCCTGCAAACTGGGGCAGAGATAATGTTCACTTTAACAGCTTGGAGAAAGAGAGACATCCTCCTTTTTGTTTGGATACCAGCGGAAACTTGGACCGCTGATATCATCCACGGTATATTGTCCTTTTTAAAAACAGCAGTTACAGCCTGCAGACTTTTTCCTCCACTCCATCTTTGTCACTTTTTCAGTCAATTACAAACAGTTCAGTTGCATTCCTCCTTTGTTCCCTCTTTGTTTATTTATTAGTTTATTTTCTGGTCCGCCTCTGACCTCACATTGTCGTCACATTGTGCCTCCTGATGGAGATGGTTTGGGTCGTTGCAGGTCGATTGCCGTGGTCAGCCACAAAGGGAGTGACACACACTGGAATCAGCGTGTTTTATCAGCAATGTCAACAGTGAAGGCCCAACCTTTATCATCAACAGACAGCGTCATTATTAATCAAACAATCAGGCCTGGACTCATCTCACATGATCACAGGTCAAACCCATTCTGCAACAGCTTTCTTTGTCGCTCACCTGAATCACTTTGACATTCCTTCACACCTGCATGCACCTTGATTTCCTGTTAAACCGGCTGCATGATAAGGAACAGCGACTCCACAAACAAAGGAAACCACTTCAACAAGAATCAAGATCTGCAGCTGAGTTTCCTGCATGCAGCAGGGAAGGACGAACCTATTCATATTCATCCATTGGAACCATGAAACAATCGTTTATTGTTCCACCTTCTTCTTAAACACATCAACAATCAGATAACCAACGATTCTATTAAGCGGCGGCGACATACAGCCCATTGTCACAAAAGAAACCTTAAGAAACCTTCTGGTGTGCTTTCTGCAGATGTCTCAAAGCTCCACCACACCGTCTGAGATCAATGCTCCTGCACGGAGGAGAACTTGGCTCGCATGTTCGGGTACACACAAATTGGTGCTGACAGAGCACGCACACAAACGCAGAGGAGATCACAAGCTGGACAACGCACACGCAGAGGATGCTGCAGCTGAAAGTCTCTGCTGGCAAGAGCCAGAGAGACACATTTCTTCTTCTGCTGCCAGGTTTCATATCACAGCCTTTGTTCGTGCTCGACCCGCCTGCCTGCGCCTGATGACCTTTAGCTTGTTTTGTGTTTCTGCCTGCTTGTCTGAACCAGCTTTTTGTCTCATGTCACCTTCACAACTGGCTTCTCTTTGCCTCCCAGGTGAGTCTGGTGACTGATAATGGAGGCCAGTTTCTCCAGCATCTCTTAACCAAAACCAGCCTGAAAGCCTCAACATACACTCGAGAGATCTTTTCAACATAATCATGTTTAAACTGATCTGAGATCAAAACTCTAAAAGTTAAAGCATTCATTCTTTCTGCGGCGGCAAGTTCAGTGAAGATGCACGAGCTGCAAACTAGGGATGCAATAATTCTCAATATGATATTGAAACGTTCAGTACAGCATCCACAGTTCAGTCTGCGCTCATGAATTGGTTCTGTTTGTGAGCGTGTGTGTCCAACCCTAAAGTTGGGGAACACTACACGCATGACGAGCGGTTGGAGATCAGTGAACAAAAAGCCGAGGTACGTATCGAGCCGGCCGACCGTGTTGTCTTGTCCCGATACCAAACACATTTCAAAAGAGAAAAACAGTTTAACCTTAGCGTAGAAAAAATAACCTTCTGCCTTGTAGTCTTTAAAATGGGCTTTTGGATCGATGAAATGTTAACCCTCGTGTCCAGCGGGTAAAGGAAATATTGTGTGTTTCAGAGAGTCGACCGTAGTGACTGTTTGGAGAGTTTGTTGTGTTCTTATTCTTCCTCACTGTCCTGTTTAAAATGTATAACTGTACGAGGGTTATTTCTGCAGGATCCCTGTTTAATAAAAGTCTGTTGTTTAATCTTTTAAAGATCCCTCCTCCTCTGTATTAAATCTGCTAACAAGCCCCCGTGTTTCTAAATTAATCATGTGCAAAGAGTTAATAAAATATTAGCCATGTTAGCACAATCACACTCCTCTTCCTCTTGCTCCTCGGCTTCGGCTTAAATCCTCGTCTGCCTCTGAAACCCCCCCTTAAATCCTCGCTCGCCCCTCTGCAACCCCCACCTCTCTCCCTCACTCTCCGTCTTTACACCCCGCTCTGATGCCAGCTCACAGCCAACGCCAGCAGCAACATCTGGGCCGACACACACACACACACACACACATTAACACACACATTAAAGCGCACAGTAAATACAACATGGCAACAGTGGTACCCTGAAAAAGTAGGCCATGAGAGGAGGGGATGGACGTAGAGGAAGACGGCAGAACTACAGGTTGTTAAAGACGATGGTGGATCATCAACATGATATCCTGGAATATAAATGACCATTATTCTGCTTTATTTCTGTATTTCTGTACGATTTTCACTGAAATACGAAGTTACCCTCACAATGTTTCTACAAGCGTGGAGTTCTGATCCAGAAGCAAAACTTCTGGGAGGTTTAGTACTCATGCAGCAGTTTTATCCTACACTCTGTCCTCTGACTGGGTTTTACTGTTCTGGTTTGTTTTGGTTGACTCTGGACGTTTCTGGGCGGAGAAGTGGTGAGTTTCCTGTTGGACAGGCAGGAGACAAACACCGGCGGTTAGCTTGTGTTAGCGTGCGGTAGCTTGTAGTGTAGGTACAAGCAGTAAACGTACACACTACGTCCTGCAGGGGGCGGAGCTTCTGATTGTTGTGTTTACAGGCTGCAGTGAAAAAAGCTACTGACTATTTTCTTATAATTTCTCTGAGGATATTTTTTCACTCTAATGAATGAATACATGTGTGTTTCTTGTAAATTAACAGTAATAGGTGCTAATTAAAGATAATCTCTGTCTTTGTTTTTCAACTCGACCGTACCTTCTGGTTTTTCAGAGATATTTTTGAGCCCCCACGCTGCAAGAAAAAAAATGTGTTTTTGAACTCACAAAATTGAATTTGCAACACAAACAGCTAAGTCTTTCCCAGACTGTCTCCATTATGTCCTTCTCTTTGTTCTTTAAGAAGCTTCTGTCCTCACAGGAATTTATTTACTGCAGAAATAGTCATTTCACTTTCAACACAGCAACAAATCCCCGCTGATGCCGCAGCTAGAAACGTCTAGAGAAGTCTGCCTGTAGCACAAAAAGCTGAAGATAAACGGTGTTCATTTTTAACTAAACGTCCCATTTATTTATATTTGTCTGTGTCTGAGGAGTAACGGAAACTTGCTGAAACATACGTTTTATAAATTGTTTTAATTTCCAGTTTTTCTCGTTCTTTCTTTCAGCTCGCTCAAAGCAGCACAACAGTTTTCTTTGGACTATTCCTTTGCTTCAATCGGTTGAGTCGCCCCCTGCTGGACATTAGAAATAACGCAGGTTGGGGCGCAGGTGGCCGAGGGGTTAGTTTGCTTTCCCCATGTACAGACGCTTTAGTCCTTGAAGCCGGCAGCCCGGGTTCAAATCTGACCTGTGGCTACTTCCCCCTGTCACTCTCTCTCCTCGATTTCCGACTCTATCCACTTTCCTATCTCTCCAATAAAGACCCAAAAATAAACCTTCAAAATAAAACGCAGGTTTAGCAACAAACATGAGGTCTGCAGAAATCTAAAGAGACACCAAACCAACCAAAGCGTTAGTTTGGTTTCTTCGTCAAAGTTTCTTTATCATGTCAGTCATTTCTTTCCAAAAGAGGAGAACTAACAAACAACATTCAGCAAGCACTGCAAAACAATCCATTTTTTCTCATTGTGTTTCTCCTTTTCCGGAACAAAAGACGAAAGATTTGTGCCAAGAGATTTTCCTTTTTGGAGCCAGAAACTCTGTCTGTAATTATCATCCAGCCGGCTGCAGACTGATAACAGTGATCTGTACCGCTCCGTCTCCAGCGTGTTGAACTCTACGCGGATATTCTGCTGCTGACCGCCCTGCACGACTGTAGGAGTCTGAACCTCTGGGAATAGGAAGGAAAACAAACTCCTGGTTGCCTTTGGCCTTTTCTCACTGCTGCATAACGAGGAGGGCAAGTACAGGACAACGTGACGAGAAACTGAACGCTCCATTCTGCGCTGGGTGACGACTGTCTGCAGAGAGAGCGGAGCAGGAACGACTAACTCAGAGCGCTGACAGATACACAATTCAGGATTTAAGCTGAAATTGTAACAAGAACAGAGAGCGACAGAGAGAGAGAGAGAGAGAGAGAGAGAGAGACATCAAACACCTGGGACTTATTTCAGTCCTCCTGCATGGACATTTAACATAATCCTCTGTGTTGATGTCAGACGTCTCAGAGACACTCAGAGGTGTTTCAGAATCAAAGCCAGGAGTTTCTGATGTAAATAGTAGAATGCATGATGTATCAAAGTCTAGAGTTTCCTCAAGCATCAGTAGAGTCTTTAAACGTTCAGAGCTGTTAGAAAACCTCGTTAAGAAACATCAGAAGCCTGAAACAGTTTGTTTGAGTCACAATGAGAGGAAATCATCTGATTTACTTTCTTCAGTTAATCAATTCAATCCACAACATCAGACGCTTCTTTAATCAGGAACATCAGATTCTAAGAAACTCGGACGTGAAATTTAAACCGGGGGGGCGGGCAGAGAGAGCAGGACAAGGAGAAGTCCCCCACCATGTCTCCTGTTATTTTTCATACACAGCAGAGAAAACCGAGGCAAGCGGCGACGAGTTTAAAGTTGAGAAACTCGGTTCAACGTGGAGAGCGTCATCGCCCCCGCCCACTCAACTCACTCGACTCAGCACGACTTCATGACGACGTTTTATAAAGAGGGCTCCTCAGTCACATATGAAGACCGCCCCGATGACGTCGGGACATTTTCAGGAGTGCAGAGCACGGGTGAAGGAGCCATAACGCCTGATTACAGATTGTAGTTTTAGAACAGCGTCGTTCTGCTAGCAGTATGCCTTTGTTGTTACACACTACATCTGGGTTGGACGGCTTTGCCCCCTCATTCTGGCTCTGTGACAAACACACTTCACAAGAGGCGTAGCGTGATCGACACAGGCCATGTTTGCTAACGTCTGTCAGACAAAACAAAGGAGACCTGGCTGAAACACCTGTGGCGGTAAAAACTACAAAAATAATTAATCCAAACACAGCAAAGCCAAAATAAAACCCAATATCATGAAACTTTGATCACAATATTTAAATGTAGATGGAGCTTTTAGATACTTCCTGTTCTGTACACAAGATGCATAAATGTGTGTGTGTGTGTGTGTGTGTGTGTGTGTGTGTGTGTGTGTGTGTGTGTGTATGACCTCTTCATTTGTACTTCTGAACCGAAGCCCTCCGCCCTGTACATGAAAAACTGACCCTACCCGAGCCAAGAAGCTGTTTTCACAAGTTGTTCAAGAAAGAACAGACATTACATACATTCATTTAATCTACACACACACACACACACACGCACACACACACACACACACACACACACACACACACACTCTTACACGTGCCAACTCATCCGGTAGATACATAAGAAATGAGCTCCACACACACTGCTGCCTCCTGATATGCAAAAACACACATTTTCCTTCTTACAGTATTTGCATGTCATCATGTGTACACCCCCCCATATAAAAGTCTTTATCCACTACAGTATGCACCCCCCCCCCTCCCCATATAAAACTCTTTATCCACTACAGTATGCACACACACAGAAACAAACCCGCCTCCCCTCCACAGGAATCTGCTCCCTGCAGGAGCGAGGATGTAAATAGGATAGAATTAGAGAGTGAGCGGGAGGACGAGAGGAAACACGAGAGATGAAGAGGGGAACAGAAGAGCCGCTGATGGAGGGGAGGAGACGGGGGAGGAATCAGGGAACAGGGAGAACGAGGGGGGATGTTACATCAACCCCCTGATGTTTTATGTAGAGCTGCCAATCATCTCATCACACGGAGGGCTGCTCTTTTTCCTTCCCGACAAACACAAAAAAAATACATCCGTTTAATTCACAGCCGAGTAAAACCTCAATCACTCAATTTCTGTACACTGAAGTCAATCTGTAAAATAAACTCTGAAGCAAACACGGGCAGGAAGGACGTGCAAAATGCACCTTTTTAAAAGGTACACTCTGCTACGTCCATATATGGTCGAAGGAGGTAAACGCCCCGGGCAGCACTTAGCCTGGCGCCAAATGTGGGCCAACTATTCATGAACAAAATCGCCACTAGCCGCGGGCTCGCTAAGCTACACAATCTATAAGCACAAAGAACCTCTGAAGGAAGTGTCAATCAAGCATCACCTGCAGCAGAGTCCCGCCCTCCAGCTCTCATCGGCCAATGGCAGTGAGGAACTCTTTTGACAGGTGCAGGGTCAGACTTTACAAGCTCAAGTCCATAGGTTTCCAATATGATGACCGCCATCAATTGGCTTCATAACTCCTCTTCAGAAACCAATGATGACATCAGTAAGACAACGTCCATGTTATATACGGTCTACAGTTGTCAACAGGAGGGACCTTATTTAGTGAATACACATTCATCTCTCTATCTTAGATGATCGCAGTGGTAGCTGTCAATCACAAGTAGCTCCGCCCTAACTCCTCCCTCTCTCTCTGACTCTAAATGGGACCATCATTTACTAAATAATCACGCTGTGTTGAAGAAGACTTGAAACTACAGATTGGAACAATAAACTTGTTAGGAAAATGTTTATTGATGGAATAAATCAACTGAGAAGAAGAAGGAACATTTTCTAGTCAAACTATTCTGTCTTTGTAGCCCCCTGCTGGTCAGAAGGCAGAATGCAGGTATGAAGCATCCCCACATTAATTCACATCCACTTCTTCTTCTCCTCCTCAGTCTATGTTTGGCCCTGACTGTGACATAATCCATACAGCAGCCAATCAATACGACCTCTGACAAACTTTGAACTGCAGAGGTGTGACACGGGTTCCTTCAGTTTACAGGAGGTTGTTTTGTTTCCCCCTCTCTCTCTCTCTCTCTCTCTCTCTGCTCGGAGGCAGATTTAGGATTTGCACACAGTCCAGATTATTCATTCAAAATGAGAATGTAAACACTTGTGTCTCTCGTGTTTTCCCCTTTTTCCCCAGCCTTGTCGCTCTGATACTCCATGAAAAGATGAGAGGGAGAAGAGATGAAAAGCGTGAGGAGAAAAGAGCAGGCTTTAGACGGGGAGGAGTTCATTCTGCATTTTTTTTAACTCTCTGAAAACCTAATTTGTCTTTTGTCCTTCTGCTTTTTTTGGTCATCTCCTCCTTCAGCACCTCCTGAGTCTCTTCCTTTCTTTATTTCTTTTTCTCTCTGTCTCCTCATCCTCATTTTTCCAGCTCCTGCCCCAAGCTAAAAGCTGCTGCTGCTCTCCTTGTTTGGAGACATTCCCGTACATCGAGAAAAATAAGGCAAATTCTGACTGATCTTTGCTTCAATAATTCACCTTTTTAACGTCAAATTAAGATTTATCTGCTGATGTGAGGACCCTTCATGTCTTATAAAGGTGTAGGAAAAGACAGTTTTCATTAAGGTAAAGATTATATATGAACTACAGCTGCCTGTGTTTAATTAAACACTTTAAAGCAACAACATCTGCAGCCTGTGTGTTTTGATCTGCTGTGGAAATGTTAAATCATTTGGTTAAAATTCTCTAATTTTAGATGTTTTTTGTGCCTTTTAGTAAAAGAAATTTGCAGAAACGTTTATATGTATGACATATACTGATTCATATCAGTATATTGTATATTTAACCTTTCTTCACATTAATCAAATAAATGTTGGAGATATTGTTGATTTGCTGAAATGTTACAAGAGAGCGTTTTGATGCCTTTAGGTGTATTGAATGAAATTCTCTCTATGGCGACATTTTTATGATAAATCTTATGGATATTAAATAATTACAACAAACATATCTCACAAGAGAACAATCTGAAGTCATCAGGACAGTTTTTTTGTGTTTTTGTACAAGGAAAAATCCAAATCATCATTTTTTTTTAACGTCTATTACGCGTCCGTCACTCTCCGCGTTAATTGCAGATTCTTAATAATGAGATTAAGTTTTCTTCTCATTTAACGACATGAACATTTATCTTTGGACTCACCGTTGAAGTTCCAGAGGGGCTGCAGCCCCCCGGCTCCGTTACTGTCGTTACTCATGTTGCATGGCGGAGGACTCTTCTCCTTTATTTCCAAGTTTTCCTCCAGCTGTCGCGCCAAAAGAAAATCCCCTCCTGTCGTCTTCTTCTTTTTAACTTCTTCTTTTTAACTTCTTCTTTATCCCCTTTAATGTTTCTTTATGTGTTCGTTTATGATCCGCGGAGCTCCGGAGGATCTCACTCTGCTCCTCTGCGCCTCAGTCGGACTGATGGATCGTCTTTGCGCTCAGGGTTTGTTTGATTTCCGTCTCTGCGTTTGGATGTTTGTTTCAGTCAGCACGCGACTCTGTCATTTAAAAAAAAACAACAACAAACAAACAAAGAGCATCAATTAACTGAAACTGATCGGTTCTTAATTAGGCATCAAATCAAAGCGACTAATCGGCTCGCTCGGATCACATCGCGCGCGGTTTCTCCGGAGCGCGTTCATTCAGAGAGAGAGAGAGAGAGAGAGAGAGAGAGAGAGAGAGAGAGAGAGAGGACATGTGATGTCATTTTCTTCAGCCAATCCCTAATGACTTAATCTTTTACTTTTAACAGACTACATGTCATTAAAACAGTAAATTAACACTTTATTTATACCATGTACAATATTCTGCTCCGGCTTAAAATCACAAAATGACTAATCAGTGAGATGTGTAGAGAGTGAAATGATAAAGGTATCTTACTATCTGATCAGACATTAAGGAAACATGTTGAAGTGCTGGCTTCTCTGACAACAATGCAGCAGCCAGTATGTCCTCCTTCTAACTTTAGATTCTGCTCCTGAATGCTCTGGATTTGTTTGGAGCAGAGAAGGTAGGCGCTTTTAAGACACACCCCCCACACGGCCGTTTTGGACACCCCTCGGTTTGCCAGATATGAGAGCAGTTATCAGGTCAACAGGTGTTGCAGCGATGGAAGCGGGCAAGAGAAGTGGTTCAGATAGAAGTGATTGTACCCGACCTAAAAAGCCTCTGCATGTTTCTAATAAGCTCCACGAGCAGAAACGTGCTCAAACTAGGATCAATATTGGAGATGCTTTTGAAAAATGGAGAGAGGTTAGAACACAGAAAGGTTTACAGACCCATGCAGAGCTGGCTAAACACTGACTAACAAACAACCTGTCCTTTTATTTATTCTCACGCTTTCTACTTCTTGCTCTGCCCCGTGATGACATGTTGCCATTTTACAAAGACACATAAAGTAGACTCTTGTGTACTGTTCCCGTCACTTCAAAGCCGAGTGTTAATTAATCCAATTAGAGGAGGAGGGGGAGAGAGAAGGAGTGCAGAGCGGCAGAGGAGAGGAACGGTGGGAGACGAGGTTTTCACATCGCTTCATGTTCATAAATACTTTTAAAGCAGAGCCGGACACAAGTTTAAAGCCGGACATTCAAATATTAAAGCGAAAGCACTCTACTTACGCCGAGGTAAACAAAGCGAGAGCCTGAAAAGTGCTCTGTGCAGAGTGTGAACTGTAGTAGTGTTATGAAGCAGCTTTGTGTGTGTGTGTGTGTGTGTGTGTGGGTTTGGATTGTGTAAACGTTTCAGAGACCTGAAAGATAGAAGGAGCAGAGGGCGTTTTGGTGAGTAAACCCTGAAGGTAAAAATAACTTTTGGTGTGTTTACAAGGAAACGTAACATCGAACCTTCACAGGGTAGAGCCCGGTTTATATAAATCTGGTTTCTGTTTTTACATGTTTTAGGAAATAGATGAAAAAAAGGGACTTCAGCTCAGCCTGCAGCAGTGAATCAGGCTGTCAAGGCTGCAGTATACTCCTCCACTTTTTGTCCCTGACAGGCTCAGATTGTTATTTTAGTGTCTGATAACATAACAGGAAGTAGTTTCACCTCTCAGAACAGGGAGGTTGTTGCTCAACTGCTCTTCAAGATTTTGTTCTTTTAAGATGTATTTTTGGTGCTTCATGGTGTGCATGCATGTTCTCCCCGTGCATGTGTGGGTTCTCCTCTTCTTCCTCCCACAGTCCAGAGACATGCTCCTTAGGTTCATTACTGACTCTAAAATTGCCTGTGATTGCATGTGAGTCTCTGTCTCTAAATGTCAGCCCTGTGATTGAACAGTCCATGGTGTAACCCCGCCTCTTTCCCGATGACAGCTGGGAGCAGCTCCAGCCCCCTGCGACCCCGAACGGGATAAATAATGGATGTATGATTTTTTGGTCTTTATTGCCTTTATTAGATCGGAGAGAGGATAGAGGAGGGAGGGAGAGAGAGAGAGAGAGAGAGAGTGGGGAATGAAATGCAGGAAGTAAGCCGCAGGTCAGACTTGAACCTGGGTCTTACATGGGGCACGATCTAACCACTAGGCCATCTGCACCCCCATTACAAGTTTTTTTTAGAACAAAGTAACACAAAAAACAAAAAACTAACCAAGGCAGCTGTAGAGCAGCAACTCCTGTGTTCCCCTGCGTCCCAGATATGAATAAAGACAATGCGCTGGTTACCTCACACAGGAATCGATCAGAAGGTTGGGATAAAAGCCGTAACTGTTCCCAAAATCCTCTTCACACTTTTAGTAAAAAATCGTCATGACGCTCGTGGTGCCACCCAGGGAAATCTACAGAGACAAACATCAGACGGAGAAGAAGAAAAGGTCACTTACAAACCATTTTAACGTGTTTTTTCTGAACATTTTCTGGCTTTGGGCTCAAATTGAAGTTGTAAATATACTCAAAAATCTTTTTATTTCTTACTGGTTATCATCCATGGAGTTTTATTTACAACCTTTATTGCATCCCCTTTTATAACGTTTTACATGATACGAATAAAACAAGTACAAGCTTTATGGGATTACAGCGAGGTATTGACTTGTGTTGTGCCATAAAGGAGTCATAATGTGTGTTAGCGAGAGTGTTTGAGCCGACAACCTTACATAAGAAACTCTCCGCTCTGCTCACCTCACCTCTGACACACACACACACACACACACACACACACACACACACACACACACACACACACACACACACACACACACACACACACACACAGCAGCAGCAGCATGTGTCATTATGGGCTGAAGTGGGCTGATTTTGGCTCGGCCATTATCTTCTTACACAACCCACTACAGTGAAGAGAGTCTGTGTGTGTGTGTGTGTGTGTGTGTGTGTGTGTGTGTGTGTGTGTGTGCGTGCTCACATTACTCATGTGCTTATGTGCCATTTGAAGTCATTTCTAAAATTGCACGCTAATAAAGCAGCGCGCTCTCTCCCCGTCAGGCCTCTGCCCTCTCTTTGTCAGCAGCTTTATCGTGAAGTGTGGAAGTCTGAAAACGCACAACTGATGCAATTAGGATCGCTTTGAAACACAACACACACACACACACACACACCGACACTAAACATCTAACAAACCTCGACGTCAGGCTGATGTGATCTCTTATTGTCTTTATGTAAACGTGGATTAAAACGTCTGCATTTGTTCAAAGTCATGTGAGGACAAAATTATTCTGAGGATAAAATAGCCACAAAATCAATTTTCATATTACAGTCGAGTCTTTGGTGGTTTGTAGTGCAACCGAACCACCACAAGGGGGCGCTACAACCTCATAAATCTATTAACTGGAATAGAAAACACTGGCAGGCTGCAGAGTCAAAGTTGAACATTTCAAATTATCGTCTTAAAAGAAGATTTTATCACATTTATATTTATTTATTGATGTGAATCTGGACTTTTTTGTGTCTTTATTTTGATGGGACACTACAGCAGGAAACCAGAAAGAGAGAGAGAGAGAGTGTGTGGAAAGGAGCCACAGATTGAGTTGCCCCTGTTTTTAATCACATTTCTCAGTTTTCTCACTTTTTGTCTTCTTCTCTCGCTCGTGTCTCTGCAGGCCGAGTTGTTCCGCAGTCAGAGTAACATACACAGTTTGATGCTGGAGTTGTGTGCAGGTGTTTTGCGGCTTTGCTCGATGTGCTCGTGGGTCTGATACGGAGGGGTGATGTCCCAGGAGAAGCGGTCCGGGGTGACGACTCCACCTGAGGCTGCGTGTTTCTGCTCGCTCTCAGAGCTCACGTCGAGCTCTAAAGGAAGGAGACATGTTAGAGAGTTATGATTTAATAAACCAATGTGCCTGCACTTTCAATTCTCTCATCTATCGGCTTTCAAACTTTGATTTATTTTAGTTTAACTTTGGCTTTATCATGACAAGTTATAAGTTCTACTTCCTGTTACTTGAGGTGTCTTCTTTACCTTGGTCGATCTGTCCGAGGTTCTCCTCCCGGTACAAACATGTCTCTCCACCCTCTCTTCCCATGATGCTCTCCTCTGACATCAGCAGGTTCCCCAACAGAAAGTAGGTGGTCATCTTGCCTTTACCTTTGACCTCGATGTGCCCGCGCTCCTTTATGTCGAACCCTGCGTCCTGTAACTCGCTGAGGAGCGGAAACAGAACAGAAATGTTGTAATTCATTATAATACCCGTGTGTCTCCCAGTCTAATCTCCGGGAGTGATTCCAACACTTGTTTCAGGTTTAAGTTATTCAGACCTCTGAATATGTAAAAGCAGAGCCATGATGTGCACGTTTCAGACTGTTTTAAATGCGTCACCTGTAAGTTGTGGAGCTCAGGTGGATGTGATCGGGGAGTCCATGACTCTCCATCCTGGACGCGGTGTTGACGGTGTCTCCAAACAGGCAGTAACGAGGCATCTTCTCCCCCACCACCCCCGCCAACACGGGCCCGGTGTGCAGACCCACACGGATCTGAAACACACACACACACACACACACACACTGTCAGCACACACAGGATTTAATGTGCTAAATAAGTATCCAGACTAAGAAGGCGTCTCACCTGTATGGGTCTTCCTGTCACAGGGTTGGTGACCTCTCTGGCTGAGATCCTCATTCCCAGAGCAAAGTTAGCCACTCTGTGAGCGTGGGTCACAGTGGGAACGGGGACGCCTCCCACCACCATGTACGCATCACCGATAGTCTCCACCTTCAGGAAACAAACGGGAACCATCAGAGGGTTCAGTCACTTCTGTTTGGGATCTGACACCCGGACTTTCTCGGACAAGAAGAGGAGCTAAAGAATCCCACATCAGGGTCGCCGGATCGCCATGCATTTGTGGAAAAAGTAAACAAAAGCAAGAGGTGCAACATTTTCCACAACAACAGAGCATCCCCTGAAACCCCTCGTCTTCTTTTCATCCTGCAGAGGTGTCACACGGGGAAGAATACCTTGTAGATGTCGTGAACGTTGGTGAGTCGGTCGAACTTGGAGTACATGCAGTTGAGCATGTGGACGATGTGGATCGGCTCGCAGGCGGCGCAGATGTTTGTGAAGGTCACAACGTCACTGAAGAGGATTGTGCACACCTCAAACTCCCCTGAAAGAGACGGAGACGTGAATAAAGCTGAAGACAGGTAGAGTGTGTGTGTGTGTAGAGAGAGAACAAACAGACCGACCCGCCTTCACGCTCTTCCCGTCTTTCAGCTGATTGGCGATGTGTCGAGGCAGCATGGCGTACAGCAGAGTCTCCGTCTTCTCTTTCTCGGCCTCCAGGTGACGAGACAGAATCCTCAGCTCCTCCTGCAGTCAAACAAACGATGCGTTCATTTTCCTGAAATGCTTCCAGTGAAAAGACTGCTTTACCACTCTTAGATCTTCGAGTTGTCGAGCTAAACAAAATGCCACTCTTTGACTCTTTGCAGCGAGACCTGGTACTGGAGTGTTCCCTTTTCAGATAGCTTAGCAGATATTTAGTAAGTAAATGTTGATTAAATCAAATGCAATCATGTCCATTGAGCTGTTTTTTTTTTTTTATTTTGCGCCGGATCAAGGCTTCTTTTCCTACTTTCTTCCTCTCCAGCTGGTTGCTGAGCTCCATCTCAGCCAGGCGCTGCTGGTTCAGGAGGACCAGGTCTCTGGTGACGTCGTGCTGGGCGAGGTCGGACAGGTGGAGACCCACGTCCTGAAGCTCCTGGAGGCTCCGCAGCTTCGGAGAACAGAGGTAGAGCATGCAGCCGAGAGACTCCATCCACACCATCTGACCTGAAGATGAAGTGAGCGCAGGTTAATGACGGAGTTCAGATGATTTAAAGATGTGTCGTTAAGCAGCACCCACCTCTGAGTTTGAGCATGGTGTGTTTGAGGCTCTTTAACACAAACTGACTGTTGATGAACTTCCTGATGCTCTCGATGGTAAAAGTCACCTGGAGGACAGACACAGGCGCTGCTTTAAGATTCATGTTTTCTCACCTGTGTTTCCCCGCCGTTACACTTTACTCGGTATCACAAGAGCGACTGAATATCTTTGATCTGTGGCTCTGTGCTCGTGTTTTTACCTGTGGGTGTATCAGGGTGAAATACAGATCCAGCGTAGCATCTCTCGCCTGGAGACCTGGAACAAACTTCTGGATGTTCACACCTGTCTGCCTCACCTTCAGCTGGTACACAGACGAGCACAGAGAAGAGACAGGGAAAGACAATGAGGTGTAGCGGAAACAAAGGCAAAAGAAAATTTGAATTTTATGCCAAAAATGTTTGAAGTACATGTCGATCAAAGACGATGTGAAAGGGGAAAGCATCGCAGAAAGCTTTTTCCTCCATCCACAGTTTGTTCGGGTAACACGGACGGAAGGTGCACTGGAGACTACCTGTGAAGGAAATCAAACACACGCACACACACTCTGTAAGTGTAACAGAGGCTACACATTTAAGGTCACATATTCTCCTCCTCTTCAACCAGTTTAAATAAGTCTCAGAACTCATGGACTCTTATCATCATTGAGGGGTTTGTAGACAGACTAGAGACACATATTAGAGTTAGAGGAACATGGTGAAGAGGATTTTATACAATTTGTGACCTTTAAAAACATTTATGATATTTCATTTGTGCTTTGGCTTCAGATTAGCTTACGTTTAAATAAAAAGTAAAACACTTTAAAAAGGGAATACTGATATTTTACATATTTTGAAATCCTCCAGTAGATTTCTTCAGCTTGTAGCCGCAAACAGTTTTCTGCAGTGGTGGACAAACTACACGACTCCATGACTTGAATCAAAGTATAGATCCTCCTGGGCAAATATGGCCAGGAAGATCTGTACTTTTGACACCGCTTATGGCTGCCATTCAGTGTGCTTACCATCAGTTATCTCTCTACAGCTGTTCTTATTCGTCGTGATGCACGCTGTCGTTTCTGCGCTGGATTCAGAGCGACTTAAACACAAGGGATTGATTTCCTGGTTGACCAGAAACACGACGTGCTCCTTCTTCCCCGTCCGCTCGTCTTCCTCCGACTGGTTGAGAATCTCCATGGTCACTTTGGTGTGGAAAAAGTCTCTGGCCACCGCCTCTATGATACCTGGAATGGGAAAAAAGTTATACCTATACTGACTTCTTAGTTTGCAACATACAAAATCAGGATTGATGCAGTGGATTGGTGAGGTATTTAAGGCGATCATTACACTTGTTTTTTCACCTGGTACAATATGGTAGAGGCCCTTTCTGTCGGAGTAGTAGTGAAGCAGCATCTTCCCATCGTCCCTCATCTCCACTCTGAAAGACGGTGCGTTCATTTCCTTAAAAAAAAAACAGGAGGGGAGGTTGAGATTTTGTAAAACAGTTCAAAGACATACAGACACACGTGATCACACCTGATAGGACAGAGCCAGGTAACTGTGCAGAGCGTCCAGATTCCCAATGAACTCAACCAGGTTCCCTCCCAGAGTCCTCAGCATGGTGTCATAGCCCGCTTGTTTACAGAACAGGAAGAAATGTCCTCCAAAAAGCTTCAGGAACACGTCGGCAGAAACGTCTGGAACATCAAAAACACACAGAGGAAAAAAATCAGTCAGAGAACTTTAAAGACATTATATCTAAACATTAAAGAGTCTGTGTCGCAGCTGGTGATGAAGTCAAGACCACAGTGACCCAGACCGAGACATACCTGAGACCAGAGTGATCCAAGACTAAGACAAGACCCAGACATTTAGGGATCAAGAGGCAAGAACAAGACCAAGACCAAGACCAAGACCAAGACCATGACCATGACAGAGACAAGACCAAGACAAAGGTGGGGCAAGACCGAGTCAAGACCAAGACCAAGACATTTAAGGATGGAGACCGAGTCATGACGACGTGCTGACGAGACATGGCAAGACAGAGACAAGACCAAGACCAAGGCAGGGCGAGACCGGGTCAAGACCAAGACTAAGGCAGGACGAGACCAGGACAAGACCAAGACCAAGACCAAGACCAAGGCATGGCGAGACCAAGTCAAGATCAAGATCAAGACCAAGGCAGGACGAGACCAGGACAAGACCAAGACCAAGACATTTAGGGATCAAGACAGAGTCAAGATCAAGATCAAGACCAAGACCAAGACCAAGACCAAGACATGGCGAGACCGAGTCAAGATCAAGATCAAGACCAAGGCAGGACGAGACCGGGTCAAGATCAAGACCAAGACCAAGGCAGGGCGAGACCGAGACAAGACCAAGACCAAGACCAAGACCAAGACCAAGACCAAGACCAAGACATGGCGAGACCGAGTCAAGATCAAGATCAAGACCAAGGCATGGCGAGACCGAGTCAAGATCAAGATCAAGACCAAGACAAGACCAAGACCAAGACCAAGACCAAGACCAAGATCAAGACCAAGGCAGGGCGAGACCGGGTCAAGACCAAGACTAAGGCAGGACGAGACCAGGACAAGACCAAGACCAAGACCAAGACCAAGACCAAGACATGGCGAGACCGAGTCAAGATCAAGATCAAGACCAAGGCAGGACGATACCGGGTCAAGACCAAGACCAAGGCAGGGCGAGACCGGGTCAAGACCAAGACCAAGACCAAGACCAAGAAGATTGAAGTTATTTGTTCTTTTAGAAAGAGGCGTTTTCTTTCTAATCACAGTCATGACTTGGAAAAATAGCCGATCAGTGGTGGTCTTGATTTTTAGGATTCCTAATTATTGAACATAAAACCCCGGTTTAAAAACACCTGAATCCTCCTGTAACACATCGCTCGTAATGCAGTTCTCCAGCCGCCCTGTGCTCACGTGTTTGTTTCCTGCAGCTTCTGCAAACATTCAATTGCAGTTTATCCCCAAAGGTGAGAACAGAATAGATAATCAGGCCTTTGGGAACCCCTCTGCACCCTATCGACCCACGCTGAATAAACAGTCCCTGTTATGTTTTATACATGTGTGCCCCGGGGCCCCAGAGTCTATATGTGTTTGGGTGTTTGCCAGCACAGAACATGTTTTAGTAAATAATTAACACCTTGTTTACAAAGCTTGTTGTAGCCCCTGCTCGGTTAAATGTTCAACCTGTGCATTCTGATCATACTGAGTTTCTTAAACACGGCGTCCACAGGCTGTAAGAAATAAATGTTTATATTTTATAATAAATAAATAACTAAACTAAAACCATTAACCCGAGCAGGAAAGGCCCCTCCCCTCCTGCTCAGACATGACCCCATATCCATCGTGCTACGCTGGATAACTCACAAAAGATAACTCACAATGAATTATTCAAAGTAGCATGAAATGTGCTCAGAGAATGTGAGGTTTCATACGTTAAGACGGAGAAATCCTGAACTCTTACCGAGCAGCGAACAGGCCTCCTGCACCAGGCTGACCGTCAGCACGTCGTCATAAACCGTGTACGTCATGAAGGCGTCCTGGACTCCTGGTAGAGAGCTGTGTTAAGAAACGATGACGTAAAGAGTAAGTACACAAAGGTCATCAACACCTTCTTATTGTTTATCTGTACAAGTCCAGGAACCTCAGTTTGTCCCACGTGTCCTGTCCAAACTTCTCCATCACCAGAGACTGGAGGCAGCTGTTGATGAACCCGTACTGAAAACAAAACAACAAGGACATTTCTTTTTTTTTTAAGATTTATTTTTTGGGCTTTTTGTGCCTGTAATTGAGAGTTTACAGTGGATAGAGTTGGAAATCAGAAAGAGAGAGAGAGAGTAGGGAATGACATGCAGGAAAGGTGCCACAGGTTGGATTTGATCCTGGAGAAGCTGGAGTCTTTAACTGTTTTTAAATCTAAAAATGAAAGACCTGGAAGCAGATTCTACAGGACGTCGATGTTTATAATTCGACTGCTTGAACGACACTCTCAAATTTGACTCTTAGGTTTGTAACTTTGTGTTTATGCTGCGGACTCCTCGGATGAAGAGGTTCTCAATCTCACTCAAACCAACCTGATTAGATAAATAAATTAAGCAACCTCCTGGAACAATCCAAAGATTTTTGTGTTTTTATTGTTCATTTAAACCGGTGCTTCTCAACTGGTTGCAGAGCTCTTTTAATTGAGCGTCTAGAAACAAAAAATGTAAAAAAAAAGTTTCTGATACGCTTTAAAAAATGTGTTCTGTCACATGAGGTCCAAACTGCACGCTTTGTCTTTAAATAAATCAGACCGGTTGAACATTTTCCCCCCCAAAAAAGTGTCCTGATTTCTCGTTAATGAGGCGGTGGTGAGTCCTCAAGTTAGACCAGTTTAGAACCAGCGATTTAAACCCATAAAATGTTATGTAAGAAAAAAGGTTTCAGGCTCAAATTGCAGCTTTTTTTTTTATCTTTAGTAGAAATAAAAAGAGGGGTAAGAGTAATTAGTCATCTCTGGGTTCCTTAGTTTCTGGCTGAATATGAAGTTCACTCACCATGTCTGTGTTCGATCTTCTCCCGCCGTCTTCTTCTCCAACGCTGATGCAAATAAATGAAAGACTTTATACTGCCTCCTCTGCACTCTTCATTTCTACAGAGAATCAAATTCCCGAGCTGTCTCACACCTCTGTCCACCTGCCTCTAACACCTCACTGCTGCTAGAAGAGGACACACACATCAGAGATACGTACACACACGTCCTGTGAGAGTTAACACACTCAGTTTATTAAACCAGAGATTCTCTTCATAGTGTTGTGTGTGAGCTCAAAGATCCGTCAAACCTGCGGACGCACATGAAAAACTCCTGATCAGGTTCAGTTTCTTGTTTGCTTTGAGTCTTGGATTCGTTGAAAATAATCAAAAAAGAACATTTTATTCATGAAGGGAATCTGCTGCGAGGTCAGATTGACAGGTTTATGTTCTTAGATAAGGAATGATCGCAGTAACAGCCTCATATATCATCACAATATCAAATAATCACTTTAAAAACAGGGCTTCAGTACATCATTTCTGCAGGATTTTTACAAAACGACTGGAAAAACCTGCAGTATCTTTTCCAATACTGAACATTTTCATACTAAGTGACGATCAATTCCATTTTCCTTCAACACAGGCGAGTAAATGAAGAGTGAGTGAAGTACTTGCCAACCACAGCAGACACCGTGCTTCACTGCTCGGCTGTTTCAAACACATCTGGCGGTATTTGCAGAGGGGAGGGCGGTGGGTTCATTGCAACAGCGACTCCTGTAGGCTGCTTTGGGTACTTGTTTTCTGAGGCCCGGTGAAGCAGCTGCAGCTACTCTTCTTCTGCACTAGAGGGCAGTAATGGCTGGCGGGTCTCATAAAGGGAGGGGACACTTCCAGAAAGCTTAAAGAGGGAATCTCACATATTTTAGGTCTGAAGGAATTAAGAGGACAGCAGCTAATCAAGGCGTGATATCTGCAAATTAATTCTTCAGAGAAAAGGCAACTCGTCAATTTATGTCCACTATAAGTTGTTGTTTTTGCAACTGACCGGCTCAGAATGTTATTCTAAAGGGGTCTGACAACATTACAGAAGTAACCCAACAGAGACGGAATAAAATGCATTTTTTTTAGAACAGAGAACAGTCGATAAATCAATCTCTTTAAAGCCGACAAACTCGTTTGAAAAAACAGATTTTACATCGCAGAACACGGCCCTGCTGGTCCACAGCTGCCTCAACCAATTGGTTTTATGTGTTTGTGTGTTGGGACAAGCTGGCTTAGAACAAACACTTTAATACAACTAAACAACGGCAGCGGGTAGACCAGAAACTCCCGTGTTCTGCACGCCGTAAAAACACTGTTTTCTAAGGGCCGTTTTCTCTGAATTAAAATCAATTTTTTTTAGGTTTATTTTCTGGCTTTTTATGCCTTTAAGTAGAGTTAGGACTGTGGATAGATTCAGATATCAGAGTGAGAGAGCTGGAAGGGAGTTACAGGTCGGATTCAAACCCTGGGCTGCACATTTGGAGGACTACAGCCTCCGTTCATGGGGTGCACACTACGCTACCGGAGCCTGAAGTCTGGTCACTTTGCAGAAAGACTTTTACTCTGGGTTTAAAAGCTTTATCTCTACTTTTTAAAGATTTATTCTCTGGGGCGTTATTTGACAGGACAGGGACTAGAGAAGGAAATCAGGTGGAGAGAGAGAGAGAGAGGGAGGGAGAGAGAGAGGGAGGAAGGGAGGGAGAGAGAGAGAGAGAGAGAGGGAGAAAGGGGGAGAGAGAGAGAGGGAGAGAGAGAGGGAGAAAGGGGGAGAGAGAGAGAGGGAGAGAGAGAGAGGGAGAGAGAGAGAGAGGGAGGGAGGGAGGGAGAGAGAGACAGAGAGAGAGAGAGAGGAAGGGAGGGAGAGAGAGAGAGGGAGGGAGAGAGAGAGAGAGGGGGCGAGAGAGGAGGAGAGGGAGGGAGAGAGAGAGGGAGAGCGAGAGAGAGAGAGAGAGAGAGTAGGGAAAGGAGACACAAGTTGGATTTGAAGATTTGAACCCGGGCCGCCTGCTTTGAGGATTAAAGCCTCCGTACACGGGGCGCGATCTAACCACAAAGCCGTCTGCGCCCCAGAAAAAGCTTGACCTCTTTTGCAAAATGTTGGCGACCATGAATAGAATTTAAAAAGTCGTTCATTCCACACATTCGCACCTTCAACATTTCTGAGCCTGGTCGTGCTTTTGACACATTTCAGGTAATGTATGTAAATATTACATCGAGGTTTGTGCACCTTTCAGTCATTTGGACCCTTAAATAACGCCACGTTTTAAAGATAACAACATTCCCCTTTGAGTCACATTCACGAGGCATTATCACAGAGAAACATAACGTGTGTTTTTCTATTTTACATAACATAAATAAAATCTTTATTTCTGTGTACACATGTTAATGAGGTTAGTTCCATAAAGTCGAGCGGCCTCTTTTTACGAGAAACACTTTGTTAAAACGAGGCCACAAATGTAACGTCAGAATAAACACATCCAGCGCAGAGACACTGATAGAGCTCAGAATAAATGCTACCATATCTTACATACATACATACTTACAAACATGCCATCAAGCGTTCACATGGTGGAGACTCTTTCCCAGTCACCACAACCCACACGACCTGTCATGGAGGTAAAAACTCAACGTGATTCTGTGAGTATAAAATCTGTACTTTCAGGATACTGCGTGTAAACTTGACTGCTTATTGAACTCGTTTCTGTCAAGAGTCTTCAGTGAGAAAATGTCAAACAGCTGAACTCGTGTTCAGAGAATCCGTCAGTCACTCGGTGGTTTATGTAGAAAATAAAGGTCCAGTAGAAGCAGCAGTGAAAACAGGGCCCGTGTAAAGTCCGGGTCCATCGACAGGAACCTGAAAACAACACAACAAGCTGTAAAATATGTTTTTTCACACTGCACCCGTTCAATATTTAATCCTCTGCTCATTGAATTTCAGTTTCTTCTTGCAAACAGTTTGACATCTGGTGCTTTTATTTTGAAATTGGACAAAAGGATGTGTGGTGCTTTGTATGACGAGCTGCTGACTCTAATCCCAACACTCAGAAGCTCGTCAATAAACGGCTCGCGGTGAGCGGGAAATGTTTTTTTACTCCTGTGTTGACACAAAGCTCAAAAGCTCATCTGGCTCCTTTTCGATGCGAACTAGTATCAGCTCTACTCTGCTCCCCTGAATGTCTGAGCTCCTCATCTTATCTCTAAGGCCGAGCCCAGACACCCTCTGGAGGAAACTCATTTTGGCCGCTTAGGTCTGCAATCTGGTTCTTTCAGTCGCTACCTAAAGCTCACGACCACAGGTGAAGGTTGAACAAAAATGGAGAGCTTTTCCTTCAGGCAGGTACAAGCAGTCCATCAATTCTCAAATAATCTCGCTCACATGTCGATGGCTGCGTCTGCATATGGTAACTTGGGGTCCAGTATGTTGCAGCATTATATACTGGTATAATGGTTGCACCGGTATGCAGGACGCAGCCAATTCTTTAGATGATGAAATGTTTAAATTTGACTTCTTGGATTAAAAAAAGTTGACCTGACCTTGACCCTGATATTGATGATAATTAAGGATTCCTTCTGTGTTGCATGTGTTATTTTTCTAATGGTACCTCTCCAAGAGCCTGCAGGGCGACGGTAGCAGCCATGGCCTTGGCGTGTTTCTTGTTGGGACTGGCTGTCTGAGGCTGATAGTCCACGCCGTTCACCGTGACCTGGAGACAGCAGGACACGCAGATGAACGCTTTAAATCACATCAAACAGAGAGAGAGAATAAAGATCTCCTCCAGACACACAGACTCAAACGGACTCACCTTGAAGAGGAAGTTTTTGCGGTGATCCGGTCCGCTGTGATGAACCATGACGAAGTCCGGCTGCATGATCCGCCTCTTGTTACACAACTCGATGAGGGCGGACACCGGGTGCTTCCCTGTGCACAGATTAAAGGGGCAGACTCTGGTGACGGTTCACATGGCTCATAAACTTTAGGAATCAGGATTCAGACACAATCTCTAGTTTTTACTCTGACATCGTATGACGCCTCATTATCTCCAACCCCGAGGATTTCTGTTCTTACATTCTGGCTTCATTAAGGAGTGATAGTGACTTTGTGTGCGGTTGTATTTGTTACCCATTAGATCCTTGGTCACCACCAGTCCTCCCGTCTGCTTCTGAGGCTTCTCCCCTTCAGCAACCAGTCCTGAAACACAGAAACATCACTCATTATTCTGCAGCTGTGGTGGTTTTTCTGTCTCCTTGATCTCTTGACAAAAACCTGAAATTGAGTTTCTTTACTGGACATCTTAGAGAACATCTATGATGAACTGGACCACTGGACCCGACCTGACTCGGTGCATTCAGTGCTTGGTTCTGTGTGTGATTAAATGAAATGCTTTTCTGTTGGTGTCCTGTAAGCCTGATGGAGTCAGACACCTTGGTCAGAGTTATTTTTAAAAACCAGCAGGTCCAAAATATTCACAGCAAGGATCAAAGAGATCAATTTAAAATCCATATTTCTCACAGTGAGAGGATGAAAGATTAGATTTGCTTTAACTCTAAAACTATCCCGTTCATGAATGATTCCTGAGTTAGCCTTCACTCTCCTCTCTGTTTTCATCACATCTTCTAAAGCCTCATTTTAACATCTCTGTTGATTCAACGCCGTGCGGTTACACACCTTTGCGGTCGACCTTGAAGTCGATGATGATCGGCTCTACGGTGCCTTCCCGGTTCCTCCCGAGACCTTCTCCGGTCCTCCAGCCCATCTTCCTCATCAGGAACTCCCCGACTCCTCCGGATACTGGAGCAGCTCTGAGGAACTGATCCTGACGGAGACACAAACACGGTTTGTTTACATTCACAGTCCAGTGGAACTACGGTTACAGCTCGATAAAGACATTTCATTGGCTCTCCTTGTCCTTGTCCCAGTATGGATTATTTTGAGTCATGTTAGTCAGATACAGCCAGAACTCAATACTAAAGGCTGTCAGCGCTGTGTACCTGTGCATGAACTGTACCGTGCACTCCCACTACTCAAAGGAACTGGACTTTGAGGGGTCACTCCTAAACGATAAATCAACTTTTTCTATCTGCATGTAAAAATACTGACTGACATAAACACTGTATGTTTACTTTTATTGTTAATGTTTGTTGTGTGTGTTACCTTCTTGAGCCAGGCCTGAGGCCCGCTGTTGGACAGCTCCTCTGAGGTGAGGACCTGAGCTCCAGTGGAACCCGTGAAGAGACCGGGAACAGTGTTGGACTGAGCCCACGCGTCCACCTGCAGGAACGAGACAGAAAAGACACTCAAGTCTGTCAATCAACAGTCTGGAAACATGTGGCCTTTAAATATCAATCTTAATAATCAATGTATCTTACCTGCTCCTGGGCTCGGCTGAGCATGCAGATGGCGTTGACGTCATACGGGTTCTCAGCCAATCGTCTCTGGGCTTTGATCCTCTCAGTTACAGCCTGAGAAATATCCACCGGCTGCAGAAATAAAGAGAAAGAAGGAGAGAGAGAGAGAGAGAGAGAGAGAGAGAGAGAGAGAGAGAGAGAGAGAGAGAGAGAGAGGACCGAGGTGACGAGAGGATCAGGATAGCGAGGAGAAATCCCTCTCTACGGGGATAAATAAAAGTAAACAAACTTTCCAAAACGAGTTTAGGTTTCGTTAAAGAGCTCACATATTTAGTCTAAATTTAGTTTTAAACACGTTGTACTGACCTGCACTTGCGGGTCGGGGAAAACGCTGTCGTTGTCAGACACAGGCGCCGGCTGCTGCTCCTCAACCTCTGGTAACCCTGTCCCCGTTTCTCCCGGTGATGAAGTGGCCGTTGCTATGGAAACAGCGGTCATCGCCTTCCTGGAGGCCGCAGCAGCTTTCTCTGCAGTTTTATCCACAGGAACCCACTCGCCGTACGCACCCAGTGTCTCCCCCTCCTGGACAGAAGGACACACTGCAGTCAGTAAATATTCTCAAAGCAAAAAAAAAAACTGAAATGGGGGAGCTCAGTTGGTTCAAGTCCTAGCTTGACAGATGCCAGATCACTTTCTGAGCACTGCCAACTTTCTTAACATCCCCTGATAGAAACTAAAGAAATCCACTACGAAGGCAGAACATATGTATCGATGCATCAAGTTAAACATTTAGAGGCTCTGACCTTTTTCCGATGTTGGCATCCCGACGACACAGGAAACTCTTTAGCCATCCCGGCATCACTTCTCGCTCCAGCGGCCGGACGAACTGTCGTGTTCTGGAGGGAAAAAGAGGATTTGATTGTTCTTAAACGAGTTGTAGAAGTAACAAACAACAAGCTGCTTATGTAAAGTGTGAGTAGTCGTTACATTGATGCTGAAGCTGATAGCTTTTTGTTCCCGTAGAGCCGATGCTCCAAAGGGTTTCCCGTCATCCTCTTCGTCTGAGACATGAGGCAACGCCACCGGGAGCTCTCCTTTGCTGTCCACGATCATCTTACATTTCTACAAACACACAAAAGAACATGAAGTGTTCAAGTCAAACAACACTGATGACTTCACATCACGACTTTAACGACTGAACTCTTACATCAGTGAACTCCTTGATGCTGATGCTGTTGGCCTGCTTGGCCACTTTGCGTTTGACTTCCTCCAGAGCGGACATGTTGGTCTGGGACGGGGCGGGGGGAGGTTTGTTGGTGATGGAGGGCAGCGGGAGGAGGGAGGACAGAGCGCCCATGTTAGACAAAGCAGCTGTCATGGTGGCTGAAGGGAAGATGGAGACAGGACACAGAATAAACTCAAAAGTTAAAGAAAGAAAGTGTAGGTTTGAGCGGCTCTATGCGTCAGCAACAAAATCAGCTTGATTCTGTTGTTTCCTGTTGGAGTGCCGTTTCTATTTTCCTCTCATCTCGCGTAGATGGACGAGGAACAATAAAGTAAGAATCTGAGCTGAAAAAGTTCTTTTTAAAGAAAGGGAATAAGAGTTAACGTCCTACCAGCGGTCATGCTGGCCATCGCAGCGTTCATGGCCATGTTGGGCAGAGCCAGAGGCAGCATGCTGGACCTCAGACTGGCGGGGATCGGCATGCCTGCTTTGGCACACATGGCGGCCGCGTTGGCTTTGGCAATTTCCAACAACTGCTCCTTATCTGAAGAAATCAGAAAGAACGAGCAGGATTATTAAACAAACAGATTCACAGTCAGAGTGAAACATGTAAAAGTGATTTGATATCTTCTCACCGAGATCGCTGACGCGGTGCGGGCTGTCGCTCGTGCTGCAGTGTTTCCTGTTGGGGGATCTATTTTTTCTGAGGATGAGTACAGGGGAGTGACTCGGCTCTCGTTTCCAGCGGTCCCTCTGGCTGTACGCCGTCCTCCTCTGACCTCGAGACGCCGACCGAGAGCGAGATCTCCGAGACCTCCGACCCCCCGACCTGAAAACACAATGTTCAGTTTAATGAATTTACCTAAAACCTAATCTGTAATAAAGTCAAATCAATGAGCGAATCTATCGGTGTGTTTGGTAGATGTGCGCTCTCTTTCACATCATGACCTCTATTTAACCTCTATGTGTAAAAACCACCTGTAGTGGTTAATTAATCACATGGGGGTCTCTACCTGGACCGTGATCTCCTCTTCTTTGACGGACTCCTCGATCTGGATCCTCTCCTGTGGCTCCGACTCGGCGACTTGGATTTTTTCTGCTTCTTTGACGACTTTGATTCCTTTTTCTTCTGAGGGGACTTTGACGGTTTCCTCTTCTTCTTCTCTGGTGATTTAGCCGCAGCTCTGCATTCAGGTGTTTTGTTCTGAGGGGAGCGGGACTCGGCGGTGTGCTCAGGTTCAGTCGATACGGTCTGGGTCAGCGTGGACTGGGATGCAGCAGAGCCTGGAGATTGAGCATTAGACAAACAACTAAAAACACCAGCTTTGAGTTTGACATGGACACAATCAGCTGACTCTTTCTGCACGGGATAGAAATCTTCAGATTCTCAAAACCTCTAAGAGCAAACAGTCTCCCTGTAGATCATCCTCGTCAGTGTCTCCCTGTAGTCTCAGTGATGTAAAAGAACGACCTCACTGCATCTTTGAATGTCTCATTTCACTTTAACAAACTCTCAGACAGCTCAGTAATATCCACCTTATGACATCACACATTGACCTTTGTTACCGCTCCTTTGAGCTGTTTGATGTCACTTTGGGATCACTAACCACTTCCTGTTTCTGTGCTTTACTTCCTGTCCTAACCTTCCCTCTACTAGAAGCTCTTTATTAAATTTCAAAATAAAAGCAGGGATACAATAAAACATTTCTTAAGCCATTAAACTAGTGAAACACTCACCTTGTTCTTGTGTTGTGCCGTCCTCTCTCTCTTCTTTTTCCTCCGCAGCCGGCTGACTCTGTAACGAGCTCAGCAGCTCGGTGCTCGACTCCGCCCCCTCCTCTGGTTTGATGTTTCCTCGAGGAGAGCTGCAGGTCGCCTGAGGCAGCTCGAGGTCTTTTGTAGGATCGTGTGTGGACTGTTTGGATTCATCTAAAGCTTCCTTCTTCAGAGGGGACCTGACAGCAGGAACATGGTCAAAACATTTTTTAAAATACAATGAGAAGAGGCAGGTTGCCGTGCCAACACTCGTTTGAGTAATCTGCACACTACATCAAAGTGTGAGTGATTGGAAGGATGTTTTCTACACAGTATTATTATTATTTTGAAGGGTTATAAGTATAGTTTCACCTTCCAGAAATCGACCAAAGCATCAAAAAATAATTACAACTTGCGTTCCTTTGAAGAATAAATCGACCATTAGTAAGTTTTTCCGTCGTACCTGGATCGTGATCTGTGTCGCTTTGAGCTCGATAAAGAGCGAGAGCGAGATCTTCGTCGGTTCAGTCCGGAGGGAGAACGAGACTTCCTCCTCTCTGAGCGGGAATGTGAGTGAGAACGGGAATGTGACCGGGAACGAGAACGACGACGACGACTACTCCTCCTCTCCTCATCTCCTCGTCCTTTACTGGAGCTGTCCTGTTTGGACACGAGAAGAAGAAGGAAACGACTGATTTGTGACTCATCTGAGGACGATAAAGAAATGTTTACATATTCCAAACAACACGTGTTGACTTTTCCCCGTGTTGTTGGTGTTCTGACCTGTTTAGGGATGATATCAGGCAGCTCCTCTCTTCTCCGAGGTGATGCTTTTTGACCACGTTTACTCTCCCTCTGCTTCGACTCCGAGTCTGAATCAGACGAGTTCTCTTCATCTTTCCGCCTCCTCTTCTTCTTCTTCCTCTTTCCTGAGTGACGTTTGTGGCTCCTGGACTTCCTCTCGCTCTCCTCACCTGAACAGAGACATCTTTTATTTTTTTAACAACTTAAATTCTGTCACAAAGGTTAGACGACCCCGTCATGAGGATGTGGGTACAAGACACGATCTTTAGGAGGCAGAAATACGGGGAATATCATTGGCTAGTTGAAAAGTGATGTCAACAGCGGCCTTCTGAAAAGTTGAAAGATTTTCAAGTAGAAGCACTCGGACAAAGGATACTGGGCGCCTCGGGCAGCTGCCTGATGCTCCAAACGTTCTCTCTTCAATTGGAATAATTTAAAAAAGAATCTGACACACACCCTTACAAAATAACTGACAGGCTTACCTCGCTCCTTACCGCCATCTGTTGGAGTTCCTCTTCTATGAGCAAACACAAAACCTGAGTTAGGCACATTTAGAATCGGACAAAAAAGACAGAAAGATTTTAAAATAATCCTAATCATCAAATTGAGCCTATGAACAGTACAGGGCAAGACAATTTAAGAAGTTACAGCATTATGTTAAGAGTGTGCACAGGCTCGTGTTCTGCTTTAGGGTGTGTGTGTGTGTGTGTGTGTGTGTGTGTGTGTGTGTGTGTGTGTGGTCTTCAGCTGCTGTGTGGTGTGTAAATATCGCTTACCTCTATGTGCACTGTGACTCGGTGATGCTTTATTCAACCTGCTGCAGTGTCTTTGTGCTCTGCTGGTTTATGGCAGGAAGGCAATGCTGTTGTATGCACCTTCTGTAAAAGGGGAATTCAGGATAGAGACCTTTTTGTTGAAAAGTAAGACGTGTTTTTGAAACAAGAAGCAGTCGTTACAGCCCTACGCTCCTGTAAAAGTCACCACACTCCATAGACAGAAACGGTTTCTATGTTTGGGTATTGTCGTCTGCTGCTTCCTCGTTCACTCTCGAGGTGCGTGCTTCACGAGCAGCCTGGTTCTGCGAGGTAAAATTACCGTTTTTGTCGGTGGAGTTTGGTCCTTTAAGAGACGGGTGTAACAGCTGTGTCTGGTTTCAAAAAATCATCTCACTTTCAGCAATCTACTCAAGAATTTCCAAAAACGTCTGAAACTATTGGCTGTTTTTAAAAAGTCGGGGTCTTAGGTTTTAACATACCCATATTCCCCTCTGATAGAAAATGCATTCAACAGCATTCATCCATACAGCCTTACTACCATCAACCATTAATAGGCATTAATTATTAGGACGTGTAACAAAAGCATGATGATAAAGTTATGAGAGCATTTTATTGAATACTGAGTGTCACCTCGTTTTGTTGTCCCTCTCTGCGCCCGACTCGGAGCTGCTCTCCTTCTCTCTGTTCCTCTTCTTCTTCTTGCTTTTGTGCTTTTTGTGCTTCTTGTGTTTTTTGTGTGAACTGCTGCATCTTAGTTCATCCTCTTTGTCTCCCTCTGACGTCGCTTTCTCTGCTGCGACTGTTTCACTGCCGTCGACCGCTCCTTCAGCAGCCCTGACAGGAAAAAACAGAGAGAAAAGAGAAGCGATATGATGATTTATCACCGGTGTCCTGTCCACTGACACAGTCCTGTCCTGAGAAGGGGAATATTATTTCAACAAATCAACTGGATTTAACCAGAAACACATTCTGGTGCATTGCCCAGAGAGTCATTGGCAGTGCTTAGGAAGTGAACTGGCACCTCTCCAGATACCAGAACAATTTCCAGATTTGCATGCCAGCAGGACTTGAATCTGCGACCCCAGAGTCCCTACATACTCAGCTACTGTCGCCCCTATATATGGATCCTTTACTCTATATTTCTGGAGAAGAGGGTATCAATAAATGATTATCTCCCATGATCCCAGTGCAGACCTTTACACCCTGATGTCACAGGGAGTATGTTTTTAATGTGTGTAGCAAAATGTTATCCATGTTTGATCAGACTGTTGTGGCAAGTGCCATTTTCTTTGCAGCCGTCTGTTGGGCTTGTGACTCTAAAAAGCTTAACAAGCTGATTAGGAGCCCTCCTAATCAGCTTGTTAAGCTGATTAGGAGGTGGAGATGGGGAGAAGGATGGTGATGGGGAGAAGGATGATACAGAAACTGTTGAACATTATGGACAATAACATGCATCCCTTACACAATCTCGTGTGTGAACAAAAGAGTGTTTTTAGTGGGAGGCTACGGCAGGAGGACAGATTTAAAAATACTTTTTTACCTACTGCAATTGCACTTTATAAGGACTCCCCTTTCAGTAAGGACAGAAGACATTTAAACTTTTAAACTTTAGCCTGAGCTGCATATATCATATATCAAACTGTATTTTGCACACTTGACTGCTTTTTATTTTATTTATCATAATTATTTATTTATCTATCATACTATGCACTGGCAGAGCTAGTATTTTGTACTGTTATCTATGAGTAACAGCTACTTATGCACATGGACCATCCATACCACTTTTTTATCCTAGCTATGTATAGTGGGCTCATGTTTTTTGTATGGGTGGGATATGTATGTATATATGTGTTGTGTTGTGTGTATGTATATATGTGTTGTGTTGTTTGTATGTATATATGTGTTGTGTTGTGTGTATGTATATATGTGTTGTGTTGTTTGTATGTATATATGTGTTGTGTTGTGTTGTGTTGTTTGTATGCTGGCTGCTGCAACACCTAAATTTCCCTGCTGGGATGAATAAAATTATCTTATCTTATCTTATCATTTATTATCTGATAGGAGACATTCACCTGTCGAGACTTGCTACCCTCACATTATATTTCTTTGTCATCCATAGAAATATTTTACACGAGTGTGATAAATTAATTAGTTAATAATAATAATAATAATAATGACAATGATAATAATAATAATAATGATAATAATAATAATGATAATAATGATAATAATAATTATGATAATAATAATAATAATAATGATAATAATAATAAAATGATAATAATAATAACAATAATAATGATGATAATAATAATAATAATGATAATAATGATGATAATAATAATAATAATGATAATAATAATAATGATAATAATACATGAGACTCTTTTCTGAACACTCAAATACTCTTATTATAGAATAAAGAAAGACAGAAAGTTAATATCTTGTGCGCACAATTAACTTTTTGGGACTTCAGGGGCTCCGTAATAAACATAATAAACAGAAAACATTTATTATACTGCTGGAAAAATAAATAAATCTTATGTACAGACTGTGTGGAGAGAGGGGGTGGACCTGGCTCCCGTACTATTAGAGACGGTTTATGAACACTTTAATGACATTTTAAGAGATTTAACGGACTTCAAACAATATAACCTTTATTTTCAACACCCATGACGTCATTAAAATAACCTTTAGAGCAGATTTAAATCGTTAAATGTTAAAACGCTAACGTTAGCTTCGGTGTTAGCCGGAGCGAACACCGGCAGATAAAGCTTTAAAAAACTACACTATTTAATATGTTTTAAACACTAACTGCATCGTTATGTTTCACTAACACTAAAACGGAGCAAATACAAAACATTCACGTACGTTTTGTCTTCATTCTGGTCCTCAATTTCTCTTATTTTATTCAAAATAAAATCTTGGAAAATTTGCTCCAAGTTGGCCGCCATATTTCTGTGTGCACTCAGTAATTGGTCCGTGTAGGAACTGTTTCGCGCCGGTGATTCGTTCCAGGTCGATAAACGTGCCTCTGTTTTCAGACCTTCAGACACGGAGGTTAAGTAGGGAATTATTTTTATTATGTGTCATAAATATGTAAGGAAGGTACGGAGCCCCTAAAGTCCGAAAAACAACACATCGCGACAAATATGGCTACTAATTGGAACAATATCCATCTACAATAAAACACACCTGGAATCTATAAAGAACTAATTAACAAAATAACAAAAACTTTAAGTTATGGTTTGATTTATCATCACATCGTTTTGACTTCAATAAAGAAGAAGCAGCAGTTCCAGGTTGTATAATTCCTTACAACTATTTAATTCAGATCATGCTCATAATATGGAGCAGGAAACATGAAATAATTAAATAAATAGTGGAATAAATAGATGTGTTTTTAGATAGAATGAATGAACATTTTAAATAATTATTTAAACATTTATTTAATTATTTATGTATTTCATAAATTATTTATTTATTTATTTATATATTACCAATTTTAAATAATTAATGACACATTTAAATAATTATTTAATAACACATGCATTTAATTAATTAAATAATTATATATTTATTTATATATTTGTTGATTTATTTCCAATATTAAATAATTGATGACACATTTAATGATTTAATTAATTATATATTTATATATTTCATTTTGGCACTTTTAGTCCACTATACATAACGCTTTGGAGCTTCAAATTCTGTAGAACAGTGACCCCTGGTGGTTCAGGTTGGAACTGCTCCTCAATACTGCAACAGAAGCTCTAAAAACTCCTCAATGATTTCAGTGTTTTTATCTTTTATGTGCACAAAAAGAAGCTCAAAAAGCCTGCATGTTATATGTTAAGTATTTAATGATCATAATGCTTCAGTAAAGGGACACATTCAAGTGCAATGACACAAATAATGTGGAAAATATAAACGATTAAAGGGACGTATACATGAATAATTTAAATGATTTGTCGGCATGTCCTCTGTGTTTTACGTCATCAGTATTTTTGTTGCAGAAATGTTGTGACACATTATTGATGATAAATATTAAATTAAAAAAAAAAGCAGTCTGTTGTAACGGCTGTGTACCAAATTAAATACTACATCTGTTAATTACATTTCTACGTATTGATAACAAATCAGAGAATCAAAACACCCCAAAAATAAACCTAAATGTTCAAAATGTAAGTGTTTTTATGCACATATTTTCCTGTAAACCAAAAAGAAGAACACGGCTGTAGACACCTTTAGAACGGCTCTTTTATTCTGAAAAAGAAAAGATTTAAGTCACTTGTAGCTCTGCCTTAAACACAATCACTTCCAGTTTTGTGTATTTTTCCTTTATTTCCTTCTTATGAATTAGAATGGTATATTACGCATGCAATACCGCATTAACCGCTTAGGTTTTCATCGTCCACAGGAGAGAAAAATAAGAACACAAAAATCCTTTAAAAGTCCGCATGGAGCTGCTTGGAAAAGGGCGGATGTCGAAGCCACAGCAATGAAGCGATGTACACAGTTTGCGGTTGCATAGTACAGTACGTGAAGAAGTTCCTCATTTTGAAACAGCATGCCGTTTTTTGTATTGCACATTACTGAAACTCTGGATGCTGGACCTCGCAGTCGCTCCCACGTGGGTCGTCTCATTTTAGCAACATGTTTACAGCAAAGAGCATCTCTCAAAGACAATATGTACAGATATTTGTTATAAAAATAATCGCCAGCAAATCATCTATCACTTCTCTACAGGAATAAATATGTTGTTTTGCTTCTTTTTGTTTTACATCTAAACAAATCAAAATGCTCCCTAGAAGTTCTGTTTTTTTTTTTTGTGGGTTTTAACTCGTGGTAAATAAAATGAGGAGGAACAAACGTGAAAGAAAGCAGGACGTTTTTTAGAGTCTGTGAGTGAGCGAGTGTGGACTTGTTTTGTTTGTTTTTGTATCCACAGCTCTGGAAATCCCGTCTGATTGTCTCAAGCAGCCCAGCTCAACATCGGTTGGCTTGATTTTGAATGGAAAAAATGGCTCCCTGTTCAATCAACCAATGGGATTCATGCTATATGGGGGGGCGGGATGAGACGCATGAGCGTGCTTGTAAACAGTAACATCATGCCCTTTAACACTTCATCTGTTAAACTTTGCAGTCTTAAAGTTACAGTCCATGAAACAACAGATCAAAACAAAGAGAGAAAGCGGGAATAAATCAGATTCTTCTGGATAATCTGTGCACGTTCACATCGATTCACATTAAAGGAACATTTCCTCAAACACACACAAAGTTTGAGCTTCTTCTTTTGTGCTGTACGACTTTTTCTTCACCATTTATCCCCCTTTACGTCTGCACAAAAACAAAGTGATCGCCTCTTTATTTTCTACGCAGTTCATCAGAAGCTGCTTTGAAAAACATTTGCTTGGAGTTTGAAGTCAGGTCTGCGTTTAGATGTCGTCACAGGATGGTTATAGTTTGGTCTTTTAACAAATGTAGGTCAATTTAAGACGTTTTGAAAGCGTGTCAGGCTGTGAAACTCTCTGGGACGGTCAGATATTTATGTCTACTCCCGACAGATTCAAACACATAATCTGAAACACAGCGTGAAGTTTAAGATGGTCCAGTTTAAAAAGCTCCTCCTGACCGCTTGTTGCTTCTTCTTTAACGTTAATTTGTGTGATTTTTATTTAGAGACAGGACATCAGATAGATTCAGAAACCAGGGAGAGGAGCAGCAGGTTGGATTCAAACCAAGGCCGCCACTTTGAGGACTACAGCCTCCGTACACGGGGCGCACGCACTAACCGCTAGGCCACCGGCGCCCCCTAGTTGTTCCTTCAAAGCAGCAGCTCTCAACTTCTTTAGCTCCAGTTTTGATTCACAAGTTTGTTATTAAAATCCTCGATATTTAGAAAGCCTGCTGCAGAGCGTCTAAAGAAATGGATCCTCTATTGAACCCGCAGCAGTCACCGTCGTTTTTTTTACACAATTTTTGCTGTTAGGATGGAAGAAGAGGAAGAAGAAGAAGGGTTTAAACGTTATCCACATGTCTGACATCAGGAAGACAATCACTCGAGGACATTTCCCCCCCTGCAGCGTGTTCTCTGTGTTATAAGATCACGACTTCAATCTTTGAGTTTTGAGACAACTTGCAGAACGCTCGACTAAAAAAAGATTTCTGTCAACTATATCAGAGTTTAAAAAGTTGAACATGTCAGGCTAAAACAAGTCGGGTTCAGAGTTTATGTTTAGAAAAAGGGAGTGAACAAAGACCTCTAATCTGAGCTGTGACGCGTGGAAGACCGCTATCATCGACGATTTGAGAAGAAATCAGTGATCGCTCTTTTCCAATAAATGTTCTAATAACCTTTTTTTAAATCCAGCTCATAGGACGGAACTGTTTGTACTCTGGAGATTATTAAGTTTAATCACGACATGAAAGAATGTGCCTTTCCTGTACTTGAAGGCTGCATCACATTTAAAGTCAGAGCCTATCTAAATAACGAGCCGTTCAAAAATATTTAAAAACCAAGCAGCTTCCTGTTTCCATTAAGAAGCTCTGTTTGGGTTGGTTGAGCTTGATTGGTGAGGGGGCGTGGCCTTTAGTCCTGTTAGACAGACGCTTCTTTGAACCTTCTGACATCAATCTGAATTTAAAAAGCGCTAATCATCCACTTTCCACTCATGCAATCGACTGGCTTCAGAGCGTTGAGTTACAAACCTCAGGGAACCGTCTGTCGTTCAGGCCGTCGTTTCCTTCTCTCTCTTTTTCTTTTTTTTTTAAACAAAGACGCCCTACAGCTCTACCAACATCCACTCGGGTACAGTTTTCATTTAAACGTTCGGAGGGAGCATGCTCTGCAGTCAGGACAACATGCCGGCAGCTACACAGAGGATGAACGACGTGATGCAACCGATGCTGCCATGTCACATTTTGAATGCTTTAAAAAACACGGGAAGGAACTCTGATTAGGCATGACCCATACGCATCGACGTCTTAACCTTTGTTTTAACGCTGTACAACCTTCATTTCAAAGCTAATAAACACGCAGCTGTGTGGTTTTCTTTTTTTTTTTTTTTTAGTCTAACAAACTAAAAATCTGTTCACGCTGGCAGGGCAGAGAAATCAGGACACACGCCATCTCAGAATGTAGTCGTCTAGTTTATCTCCTCCTCCAGACTCTCTAAGTGCCAGCTGTCCACAACAGAAGCAGTATTGCCTTCTCCGATCCCAGCGCCATCGCGTTCAGCTCACGTTCATGACGGCGAGGGTCAAATTAAATCCTAAAGCGATGCTACAGAAAAGCTGGCCGTGCTCAAAAAGAAGTGACTTTAAAAATAAAGTAAGAGATTTGGGGAATGTGAAGCACCAGTTTTCAAATCTAGCAGCCGGATTTCTTCTGCACACAAACCCTTTTCACGACCTCTCCGTATCTACACCTCGTCGTCGGAGAATCCAGGATGCTAGGTACAAAATATCAATGATGCAGATTGATCATCTATCAGCATGCAATAAGCTAAATGGTGAGAGGATTTGTACATGGCCCGGGCAGCCTGCAGCAGTCTGTGTGCAGTGGATTTCCCTCTGAACATGGTGCGATGCTCCAGGCGCAAAAAAAGCCCGTCGTGCATCATCACCGTCTGTATGCTAGCCAGAATTAGCTCTAGCAGCTAGCACAGTCTGCACTGCATGTCTGCTGAACCGTCAACGCTTTACATCCCAAAAGGTCCCAGAAACAAAAACTAGAGGATCAGCGTTAGTAAGTGTTGGCATCCTGAACTTTTTCGAATACTCACGCTGTTGTTTGGTGGATTCCTGGTGGCTTAATTCAAACTAAAACATGATTTTCTTTGACCTTTAAAGATAAAAACAGCAACAAATCAGAAACAGGTACAATTTGGGACCTTCTTGGCTCTGTTGCAGCGTTTATTCAGGGTGGAATCGGGGCCCGTTTTAGCCCCGGTGGTGACAGAGTCGGGCTCAGAGCCGGTGCCGGGAGTCATGGCTGTAGCTGCCCGGTGAGCTGCGGTTGCGATGTGGCTTGTATGAATCCTGATAGGGGTCCTGGTAGGGGTCCTGCTGCTCTCGGCTGTGCTGCGAGCCAGAAGACATGCGGTTGCGTCCCTTGTGCGCCCGCTCGTTGTGGTAGTTCTCGTCTGAAGTCATCAGATTGCGGCGTTCGTTGGGAGTGGAGTGGTCCCCCGTGTGGTTGCTCTGTCGCATTCTTTGGCTCTGCTAAACACAAACAAAAGCAACAATGAGCGTGAGAAAGGACTTCCTGTCCACTCATTGATTATTCTGCCATGTTGAATTAAACCTTCTCGTTCTTACCCTCATTACGCCCTAAAACACGGTGAAACCACACTCAGGGATAAACAGGAGTTATAACATTTCATCTATACACTGAAAGGTCAAAAATAGATTGTGGAAAAGGCGGCCGTGTACCTGCAGTCCAGAGATGCTGGTGGGGTACGGGGTGAGTGTGGTGGGGCCCAGGTTGCGTCCCAGCAGGGGGTTTAGGGGCGTGGCCATCGAGGTGTGAGTCGCCTTCCAGTAGGCCTCGAGGTATTCGGCGAGATGCTCGCAGGCGTCCTCCAGCTGGTTCTCGTCCAGGATGATGTCGAACATTTCCTGTTAGCAGATGGTCGAGGGAGGAGAGCGAGAGAGGAGAAGAAATGAGCGTTTCAATCACACGGCGTGTCAGGACGAGGAAAGATGTTATCCTGGATTTTACTGACGGTGCAAATATATAATATGAAAACTACAGAAGCCCTAAGCGGACAAACATCCATACATTTCATTTCTAAGATTTTCCAGTGAAACAAGGAGCTTCACTAACAGTCACTCAAACCAGTTTATAATGAAGAAGACTTACTGGAGGACACTGGGCCAGTTTGTCAGCCGCCACCAGCTGCACATTCAGGTGTTTGCTCTGAGACTTCCCTCTGGACTTCACTAACCTCTGCAGCACCTGGAGGACATGATGGGAACAGAAACGATGATGAGAGTTCATAAAGAGAAACGGGAGACATTCATTTCTTAGTGACAGAACCGAGAACATTATTGTGTCTCGTCAGATTTTGTAAAGAAAGAAATCATAATTTATCATTTACAGCTTTGCAAACTGAAGTGAAATGTGCTTTTTGTTGCAAACAAGTCAAACTAGTCTCCATGGTTACGATCCACCTGTAGCTGCCAATGAGACGCTGAGTCTTACACATTAATCAGGATCAAGATGTGTCTCTAGTCTGTCTACAAACCCCCCAATGATGAGAAAAGTCCATCCTCTCCGTCTTCTGCCTGCTCCACTTTTCAGAAAATGTGTGCTCAAACAGGCCGTTTGGAGATTTTCCCTTCATGACATCACAAAGGGCAGTAGCCCCTCCCCCAGGTGGGTGACACTCCCACAGCTAGGTGTTTGTTCTGCCCTCTGAGTCTGCCTTCTCACCGTAAACAATAGGACATGGAGCGAGAAAGCACCGAGTACACCCAAGCCCCTTCCAGAGAGGGGGCGTGGTCAGACACAGCTCATTTACATATTTAAAGGTACAGACACAGAAACAGCCTGTTCTGAGCAGGGCTGGAATAGAGGGGTTTATAGGCATGATCAAATACAGGATCAGAGTGGACTGCCCCCCCTTGCCTGAACCAAATTGAGTATTATTAGAAGATGTTGAAATCCCGTCTCACAGGATTCCCTTTTTGGGAGTATGCTTAGTCTTCTTGATGCATGCTCAGGGGGTTTGGTATAAAACAAGTGTGAAAGCCACCTAACGAGGGAAGTGACTGACTTCAGACCGATCTTGTTTTGTTTATCAATCTGCAGCGGCAATAAGGAAGTCTTTAGTTCAAGCCCTCGGGCCTCCACTCTCAGTCTGATGCTCGCTGTGTTCTCAGTGTAAAGAGAAGAAGTGCAGCATCCATTCTCTTCCATGCAAAGGTGCCATCGTGAACTCCAGATCGACTCTTAATTATAAACACTTTGCATGATCGTGGGTGGCTTTAAGGTTCTGTATTTCATGCTGGTTTTGTTATTGTGGTAAATATGAAGAAACCTTGCACAGACACACAGTTACCTTTAACATGTCTTGGTGTTTGTTTGTCTCCTCCAAGCTGTGGACATTACATCCCAGGATTATAAATTAAAAAAGGTTTAAACAACAACACGCCACAGATCTTTAAAGAGAATGAGCTGCTTTCTCCAGGCTCTCGTCACTCAGAGAATATCTTTGTCATTTCCCTTCAAACTTTGAGTACCTTTGGCGAGGAGACTTTGACGTGAACGATGATGGGGGCCAGGGAGGTTTTGAGGAGCTGGGCCGGGTGGTTGATGGTGTCGGCGTCCAGGACCACGAGCTGCAGGGAGCGGGCCAACTCGAAGATCCTCTCGATCTCACTCTGCACCTCAGCTAACGAGACACAAAACAAGATAAGAAGATAATTAAGACAAACAATCAAATCAGAAATTATTATTTAAAGCAGCCTCTTCAATCTTTCTCATGCAGTCGTTTCCGGTCATTCAAAGAGATTTGTTCAACCAAATCCTGATCCAGGACTAGTATTTTAGGTATCATATGCACACATTGCACATGTACAAATAATAGATTTCTTCTCACCTAAGCTGGAGCGAGTGTTGGACCTCTCGATGATGGCTCTCTTACTCGGGTTGTTGAGAACAGACCTCTTTGCTAAAGAAATATCTGCGGTGACTCGTGTGATCGATATCCTGCAAAATGACGAGAAAATAATAAACATTTCTTAATTTAACGGATGAGTTCGATCACCTGTGAAGTGCAGAGATCATCTGTTTGGATCAGGATAATAACAACTCTATAAAGCAGGCTTCTGCCTTTGAGGATTTATTGGAAATGTATCTTGTCCTTCTGCTGCAGTCAAACCACTTTTCTTGATTAATAAATAAGAAGTGTGAACTGAGGAGACACAGTCCTTACTCAGAATCAGAAAAAAACATGTGAGATGCGTTCATTCTCCCCAAACATGCAGCATCCAGAATCTTAATTCCTTCTGATTTAAAGGTCACATGTGATGCTAAATCCTCTTCACCATGTTCCTCTAACTCTAATATGTGTCTCTAGTCTGTCTACAAACCCCTCAATGATGAGAAAAGTCCATAGTATCCGTCTTTTGCCTGCTCCACTTTTCAGAAAATGTGTGCTCAAACAGGCCGTTTGGAGATTTTCCCTTCATGACATCACAAAGGGCAGTAGCCCCTCCCCCAGGTGGGTGACACTCCCACAGCTAGGTGTTTGTTCTGCCCTCTGAGTCTGCCTTCTCACCGTAAACAATAGGACATGGAGCGCGAAAGACAGAGTACACCCAAGCACCTTCCAGAGAGGGGGCATGGTCAGATACAGCTCATTTACATATTTAAAGGTACAGACACAGAAACAGCCTGTTCTGAGCAGGGCTGAAATAGAGGGGTTTATAGACATGATCAAATACAGGATCAGAGTGGATTTAGAACAAGAAACTTCACACACATGTTTTGAGGAGCTCTGAGACTTATTTAAACTGAAGAAGAGGAGGATATGTGACCTTTAATAATGACACCATTTCCAAACAATCTATGAATGGAGGCCGTATCGTGTCTTACCTGCCATCAAATCTGTGCTTGAGGAAGTCAAACAGAGCTTTCTGCATCATGTCTGTAACCTGTAGAGAAGAAAACATTTTTTACAAAAGGTGATTATTTTGCTGTTTTACTCAATAATTGAATTTTTCTTCTTTATATAGAAGAAGAAAATATCGTGGAGATGTTGCTCTTGCAGTCAACATCTTTATACTCTTTTCTTTAACCTTAATTTAACCAGGGTCGTCTCATCAAGGTCAGATCATCTTTCTGTAAAAGGAGGCCGGGTGTAGCACCACAGTTAGCGATCATTCTCGAGCCGTTTTCACACCTGAACTCACAAGTATTTATTAAGGATTAAAGGAGGACTGCCTCTGAAATCCTCCTGACCTGGTTGTTCACACATGCACCTCACAGCGGGAGACTATCCCTGTCAGATGGGAAGGGAGATCGTAGAGGTCGTGTAATCATTCATAGTAATTCATGGGAATTAAAGAGACTGTGAAGAAGAGGAAAAGCACAAATCTGCAAATCACACAACAATTTTTACTGGAACCCGTGGAGGCTAAATAAGAAGGAATGGCTCAGGTCGTCACATCCTGTCTCCAAGGCCCAGCTTCCCCGAGACTCCTCAGCCCCAGCAGCCAGTGTCTCACGTTTTAGCCCTTTAACGGGTAATAATCTCTGTTTTTTATCCTGATCATTTTCTTGTCAGCTCACCTCGTATCCCTTGAGCGAGGGTCCGACCAGCACTACGGGCCTCATGGAGGGAACCACGTCATACGGGGGGATGTGCTCCGTCTGTTCACACAAACATAATCAATCAACGGCGGGAAACTCGTCACCATAGTACCTCCACAAACACACAAAACAGTCAGAATGTTCTAAATATTCTGTGGTTAAATGAGAAACATGATTCAATGAGAATTTTAAAGGGTGACTAAACCCCAGAGTTTTGGCTGAAGTGGGGGCTCGCTTGTTGTTTTCTGAAGGTAGCACTGAAGTTTGATGGATGTTCAATGTGTGAGTTTTTTACCGTCACCAACTTACCACTTTCTGTTTCTGTTTTCCTGCAGGAGAGAGAGAACACAGTGAGAGAGCCGTCAGAAGCTGCTGCCAGAGGCAACGTCACCAAAACATCTTAAAGACACTCAAACATGCTTCATAAGAAAAACAAAACACATCAGAAACGTCAGAAAATGAAACCTATCAGGATAACCGAGATATAAAAAGAAAAGTGCTTCTATTGTCCTAAAGTTATATTCACAAAGTCACATGAGTGCAGTTCAGGGGGGGGGGTCATAGTCTTCACTGTTGTAAGCCCCAGTCTCAGAGCGCCTGCAGTCCTCAACTGGAGGAAGAGGAGGATCATGGGAAAATGTACCAACAACTCTACGCAGTAAACTTAAGCTCTAAGCAGAGACATGGGAAGGTTTGAGAGGCTTATTCTGTCTACGTTAGTCGGCTCTCTAAGCTGACAGCTGGACACGAGAAGCCCCGCCCCCTGTCCGATGCGCTCACCTGCGGAGGAAATGAGCGGGCGGATAGAGGCCGAGACCTCATCCTCTACACTGGAAGAAGAGTTCCCTCCAGACTTACTGAAAGAGACAAGAGGGGATAAAGAAAGACACAAACACACCTGGGTATTAATGTGGAAAAACAACGGAAAAAGATTCAAACTGACAAACTTAAAAATCATTTCTCTCTGTGGGGGAAGAAGATGCAAAAGGTCGGAGAACAACACAGATTCAAAATTCTTCTAAATCATGAAAGAGCATCAGAAAAGACAAGAATACAAATACAATCAAAGAAGGGATACTTATTTTTTATTTTGCATTTAGAGGATGAAGTAAAAATGACAAAAATAATGGTTTGCATGTAGGAATTGGGTTAGGTGCACTTTGGCGCCCCCTGAAGGTTTGTGAGTGCAACTGCAGCGTTGTAAAGCAGGGGGAGGAGTTAGTGCTGTTAACTCCTCCCCCGACACATCGACAATATGCATTTAGTTGACAATCAGAGGCTGGAGAAGCCGGCTGAGACGTTAGCATGTGGAGTACTCTGAGAGCGTGAATCTCTTCAGTGAGAGCGTGAATCTCGTCTCCTGGTACAGTATAGATGCAGTCCTCGTTAACAGGGTTTAAATGTCGCTCCTTGTTTGTGAGTCTGGGTGACAAAAAGTCGAAGAAGCCAAGACAGTAAGCGGAGCTCGGAGACTCCTGTCTGCTCAGATTAGTATTAAACTTTACACTGAGGCTGGAGGACGAGCATGTGAGCTACTGTACAAACTCTGCATGGCTGAACCTTCAGGACACGTTACAACCACAACGAGGATCCAGTACGAGGAGGAGAGGAGGGATAACTACGGCCACTGGAAGCGTTTGACTGGAACAGACGACGAGCACAGTCAGAAGCAGATTCTGGTCCAAATATTAGCCCTTTTAAAAACGGAATAAATGCTGCTTTATGTAGCGTGTCTGATTTATGATCTTATTTCTAATTAGGAGCTGTGAGGAGGGACGCCAGCTGTGTTTTTGGCCACATAATTGAGCCTTCACAGAGCGTGTCCAACTTAAAATGTGTAAGCGTGTGAAGTTGACTGATGAATACACAAACTGGAGAAGGCAGAAACACCTGACGGTACTCTGATCTTTATAGAAGCTGCACTCATGACTGCAAAGTAGCAAAGGGAAAATCCTGATCAAGGCAGGGTGGTTTAAATGCTTGATTGTTTTACTGCACAATAAATAAAATATCTGATCTGTTAGCTGTCAGAGAATAGTGGAAATGTCACAAATTAATGATTCTTGCTTTAGATTTTCTTCAGCTTGCACCTCTAATGTCTAACTTTAGCTTGCTAACACAACAATGCAGGACACAGGTGATAGCAGCTCGAGCCAAGGATGATAATTTCCGATGTCATGTTATTCTTCAATGACATGCACTCGGTACATAGCTTGCTTTTATCGCTATTTCTGCTGCTATATTGTGCACAGTTGTCAGTTTACCACAGCCCCAGTTATTTTAAAGAATAATGTACGGGCTTGTCTGGGGAAGGTTACTTAGTTTGAAATGAAACCATATGGATGTGGATGCTGTCTTAGTTTAGGAGAGAAAGTGTTGGATGTGCTTTTCCGGGACTTACCCTTGGACTCGTCCTCTTTTCTGCTCCTGCTGGAGCCGGATGTTCTCGAGCTTCAGAGGACTCGGGATGAAGCCGATTTCACAGCCCTCCTTCACTAACCGACCTATCCACCAGTCGTTGTTGAACTTCTGCAGGTCAGATCATAAAGAATGCGCAAAAACACAAAAAAAGGGAAATACTGTCATCAGTAGGTTCACAGATTTGATTAAAAACATTTGCAGACCTACAGCAGGAAATCATTGTTACACAATCCTGTTAAAATGCATCTAAAATAAAACCATAAAGGCAAGAGCATTTATTCTTTTTCAACACCTTCTATGTGTCTTAAAGGTCACATAATATTCAAAATCCACTTCACCATGTTTCTCTAACTCTAATATGTGACCCTAGTCTGTCTACAAACCCCCCAATGATGAGGAAAGTCCATCCTCTCCCTCTTTTGCCTGCTCCACTTTTCAGAAAATGTGTACTCAAACAGGCCGTTTGGAGGATCAGAGTGGATTTAGAACAAGAAACTTCCCAGACATGTTTTGGGGAGCTCTGAGACTTATTTAAACTGGTGTTTGAAGAGGAGGAGGATATGTGACCTTAGATAGATTGATAAAATAGGTTTTGAAGAACATTTCGATTGCAATTTTCTTTTGCAGAAAAATGCACATATACCTCTTTAATGTGGAGGAAATCCTTGGCGTCGAAGGAGATGGCTGTAGCTGGAACTGGAACATCCTCATCCAGAGCGCCGCAGTAGCTGACGTTTGTCCTCACAGCGAAGGCCACAGGTTTAGTCTGCAGGACATAAACACAAACCACATAAGAAAAAGAGATTACGCATCTTTTTAAAATACCTATCTTCTCATTCTTTAATCTACGTTTTTAGCCCTCCGAGAATTGTCTCATATGTTGCTCTGTGTTCACTTAAGAATCTCGTTACTTTCCTTATTTATTTAGAAACGTTTCAACCGATATATTCACCACCCACACAGGTAGTACAAGTGGACTTGGGCCAAATGGTAAAACAGAATCCTAAAATTGAGTATCATCAGCGTAAAAAGACTGACTAGGTTAAGTGCATTCAAATATCAAATAGGTATAATTTGAAAATAAAAATGGGCCAAGAATGCTTCCCTGAGGGACTCCACCTTCCCATCTATATCTGTATAAAAGTCTCTGATACACAAGTACTCAGGCATAATGGGAAAAAAAACTTTCTTGTAGTGAAATATGACAGAAAATCAGTACAGTCATCATAACAGTGTTTGTGTCTATAAATGTAGCCACAGTTTCATTTGGCTCAGTAGCGGCTACCTTGGCTCTCTCCAGTTGAATGGTGGCCTGCTGCTCCCTCTCCTGGCGGCTCTGTCCCGGTCCTTGGCTCTGGCTTGGGCTCTGGCTCTGGACCTGCGCCTGCACGTCCCGCTCCTCCTCCAGAGAGACATCTGAGTCTGATGGTCTGCTAGTGTAGGAATCAGCTGAGCCCTGCAAACAGAAAAAAAACACACACAGCAAGTCACTGGAGCTGTCTAGACTGGATTCAAACTCACAATGTCAAGTTGACTATTTAGAGATCTTGTGGGGACAATTTGGTCATCACTGAAGTCTGACATAAATGTTTTAAGCGCTTCAGCTCTGATAGGATTTTTAAGATGCCGCTGTAAAACAAAGTAGATGCAGCTGAAGGAGAAATACTGTTAAATACGTGATACCTAAATTCCTTTCCCTGCATAAATCGACACCATTTTTCGCCAATTAAGAGGGAAAGTGGATCCTGAAAATATTTTTTGCTGTCATGTGTTTTCTTTGTGGGGATAAGCCATCCAGTTTTCTTGGATTGTATCCACAGCAGCACCTCCAACATGCTGGACTTGCACATTTAAAATTCCAGTAATTCACCATTTTTTTCTGCAGAGACATGACTGGACAAAGCGCTTTCTTCTGCTACCGTCGTAATGATGATTCAATTAAAGGAGACCATTAAGTCTCAAGAAGATCAATCAGGACAGTCATCAGAGCTAAGCACTTTTTTTTTTTACAAGCTAGCAGAGAGTGAGGCCTGACTTCAGCAAACTCCTCGGCTGTTCATTTAATCAGGAAGTGCAACATTTGGGAGAATTAAAAGGATTCCTACTTTGAGGAAATATAAGCTTGTAGGATTTCCAAAAATCAACAGACAAACAGTGTGACTGATCACTCTCCCTCTCTCTCTTCTGGGTATTTCTAAATCTGGCCCCAGTTTTTACATATTTTAGGTTCTGAGTTTCTTCAGTAGATTGCTTCAGACTGTAGCAGAGAACAGGCTGTTATAGCTGCAACGTAATCCTGAAATATATCAAAGTTCATCCACTAAAAGTTCATGTTTTAGTCACACACAGCCTCAGGTTGTTATTCTAAGTGAGACGGGATCTTTTTTAAGTTTAAGAATAGAAGAAGAAGAAGAATCAAAACCGCCAGACTCCCCTGATGAAAACACAAATTTGACCTCATGAAACAAAAGAGGTGCGGGTCAGCTGTTGTCCTGATTCGATTGTTTTTCCTGTGATTTTGGTGTTTTTAAAGACAACACAAAGCCAAAACAGTATTACTGAATCACACAATAACATTAACAATCTAACGGTTCAAGGCAGCGGTGGAGAAGCATCTCCTGTGTTCGTCAAAGTCAAACCACTGATTTTGTCCGTGGAGTCTGCTGGCTTTGAAGGGAGTCGATTTAACGGCTGCTTCTGATAAAAAAAAAAAGGATCTTGTAAAAGAAATACAACAAATGTTGCTTGCATTTGTCGTTTGAATCCATTGGTAAGTTTATTTGAATTACCCTGTGACTTAAATAATGCTTTTAAAAAGAGGGATGTAACTGATGTGTCTGGTTAAAAAAAACAACAAGGACCTCTCATTAGAAATTCCCCAAATTAGTGTTTGAAAATGTCAATTTGAGCCCACCGAACTCCAATTACAAAAACACTATTTACCGCTCAAAGTAAAGGAGTTGCTGGTCTACTGCTGCCCTGATTTGTTTGTTTTTTCCGTGACTGTGAGGGTTATTAAGTATATTTAGGCCGTTACATCAAACTGTTCGATGGGGTGGTCGACCAGCATCTTGTGGAGTTTGGTGGCTTTGAAGAGAGCGATATAGGAAGGATTTTAAATGAGTAATTCACAAACTTTTGGACCCTTATAAATCCAAATAAGGCCAAGATTAAAATATACTGATATTCTCCTTTGAAGGTGCTTTCAGTCAATTTCACAAGAAGATGTTTCAGTGTGAAAACTGTTGTATAATGTCTCATCTGGAGAGCTTTGACAAGTCCTGAAAAATAAGCCCTGATGATGTCACAGTGATGTCATCAGCATCATCTCAGCAATAAGAGTGGATGATTCATTTTTGACCGAAAGCCTGCATTGCAATGTAGAAAGGTTCTGATTGGATACGCTCCAGAGTTACATTTTGGGGATTGTAGTTTTTTTCTTCCTCATATTGGGGTAAAAATTAGGAGATTTTTGCCTCTCACGATTCGTTTGTGACACATTTTTGTTTAAAATGTCGCCTGCAGGTCCAACCAACTTTGTGTAAAAGCGAAGCTTGAGAGCTGGACTATCTTCACAGAGGGGATTTTAAACTTAATACACTAATTTAAATGCAAACCAACAAAGTGTAGAAGCAAAACACTCCACTGCACTGACTGATTTTTTTGCCTTAAGAGACCATTTTTAAAATCCAACACTTATGAGTCATCCCGGCTACATTCGGTGTCTCTGTGTGGATGCTTGATACTGTACTGTAGCATCCCGGCTATTAACCAATGGAGTAGCTTCAGCATGTGACTCATCAACATCAGAATCCACTTAATGACATCATGATGCATGTTTCTGGACACGCAGACACGAAATAGCCAATTTTGTGGAAGTGATAAATGTGAGGAGAGTGGCCGCGTTACGGGCCTTGAGGTAGAAACGGATGATTAAAATCTTTCCTCGTTCCTCTTTGAGTCACGGCTCGGCTCCCTCCTGGAGGTGAGGAGTGTGAGAAATGGCTCCTCTTAGCTCTGGTTGTTGTGATTTAATCAGAATATACTGAAACAAATGAAGGTTTATATTTAGAGAAAGTGTGTGAATGTCACACGGCAGGAGCCATCTGCTTAATGTGCACCCCCGCCTTCACACACACACACACACACACACACACACACCAACACCCACCCACCCACCCAACCCCCTTTCAGCCAAGCATAGCCCACGATCACGCTACGCTGTACCGCTGGCTAACCCATCAAAAAGGCCTCCAAAACGTGTGTGAGTGCAGCTGAGATTCACACACAGAAAACACTCACCGCCTCCGAGTCTTCAAATCCATGCAGGTACAAATTGTCATACATGGAGGTTTGATAATCCAACGAGCACCTCTAGAAGAACGAGGGGGAATAAAAAAAACGAGAGTGGAGGAGGCGGAGGAGGAGGAGGAAGGTGGGGGCTCCGCTGAGAAAAAAAAAAGGATGGATGGGGGAGATGACGACAATCCCGTCTCTCCACAGCAGAGATGAATAATCTTAAAATAAAAAAAGATCTCTCCTCTCCTCCCGTTGGATCACGCCTGGTCCTCCGGAGGCCTGATGGATGCAGCTTCTCCCTGATCGCACAGCGCTGCTGCTGGCTCACATTATAGGACGAGGAGGCTCTCCCTGGAGGTAACCCAACGCTGGCATTTCATTTCATCACACACACACACAAATAAAGGTACACACACACACAATAAAGCAGCAGAGGCAGCAGCAGCAGCAGCAGAGGCAGCAGATCCTTCCTCAATATCCAAGCCTGATGACAGAGCCAATGTGCAGCGAGCTGATTGGCTGGCTCGCCGTCCACTCAGCTTGGATGAGTGTGAGGAGGCAGCGGGGAAACGGGGGAGGGGGATGGAGGAGTAAAAGAGGGGAGCAGCATCCTCCATTTGCCTCACTCTGCCTTTTTTTTATCCTCTAAAGGTGCAGAGAGAGTGCGGGCGGAAAAACGATGATAAAAGATTATACATGAGGTCCATGTGCGATGATTTTATTCCTAAAAGAGAATCCACTTGACAATGATTAAACTGAAGCTGCACAATTAAGTAAAAAAAAAAAAATCAATTAAAACAGGCGTCACATGCTTCGGTCTCAGGGTTTGTAGATCTTTGTCTTTAAAACGACACCCGGAGCAGGAATTGAAAAGAATAGATTTTTTTGATTTTAGTGAGTTAAGAACGAGAAATGACCTCATTTTGAGTGCCAAGGATTTATATTTTTGTTGCCGAGGTTATCAGGTGTCGAAGTTTAAAATTCTGGTATTGGGATAACCAGCATTTCATCATTGTGTTTCTTTAATGAATTAGCCAACTTATCTATTTTTCTGCCAGTTTTACCTTCAGACATTAAAGGAGCAGTATGTAACTCTGACACCTAGTGGTTAAAATGGGTACTGCAGTCTAAATTCTACACATTGTAGAGAGCTGTCCCCCCCCCCCCCCCCCACGTTTCTGCTCGTGGAGCTTATTAGAAACATGCAGAGGCTTTTTAGGTCGGGTACAATCACTTCTATCTGAACCACTTCTCTTGCCCGCTTCCATCGCTGCAACACCTGTTGACCTGATAACTGCTCTCATATCTGGCAAACAGAGGGGTGTCCAAAACGGCCGTGTGGGGGGTCTTAAAACCGCCTACCTTCTCTGGTCCAAACAAATCCAGACCACTTTATCGATTTGTTGTTGCAGTCTTAACATGTTTGAATATTTGGCTCCTCCGTCTTTATCATCATTTTCACAGGTGTGTTTTACATCTTTGTGTGTTCGTACCTGTCTGAGGATGAAGCTGGTCGAGGTGGTGCTGCCATCAGACCTCTTCAGTCTGCTCCTCCTGGAATAAGTCCCTCGATTCACCTGAGAGCGAGAGAAAAAACACACAAGCTCCAAACCAGCAGAATCACTTTTTATCTACAGTATATTTCTGCAGGCTTTTCTTTTAACTAAATGTGTCTCATGCTGTTTGTCTTCTCTCGATCCTGACAGACTTTCTCTCTCTTTCCTCTCCAAAAGAGTCCAAATATAACCGCAGAGTTCATCTCCAGGGAGCTGAATTAATTATCTGCCAGTGATTTGGCCCATTTCTGTTCCGAGCCTCCAGAGTTAATGACAATGTCACCGACAAAGAGTCAGAGCCCACTTCCCTGAATTTTATGAAACAGGGCCATTAATCTGGGTCGCCATCTCTCTTTCTGTCTCTCAATCGAAGCAGAGAGGAGCTTTGATGGGTAAAGTTAGCCGAGTGTGCTATTTATGTCAGAATGGACCCTTCGATTATCTGTGGAAAAGAGGAGAACGAAGCTTTCCGTACACAGAGACCTTCACAGATAGTTACAGTGTACTTTTTGAAAACATCAAGAACAAGCAGATGCTGCTATTTTGTTGTATTTAATGGCTGAATTAAAAGTATTTTGGAACATTTATTTGCTCAGAGGACAATAAAAGAAACACGCAGGCTTATACAACCTTCTGTGTGCACGTTAAATCCTTTAAAAAAAAGACCAATCGTGTCTTCAGAAAAGTAACTTTATCTTAAAAGTGAATCTTAATTAATCAAATTTAAATCGCATGTTTGAAATTCCCTTAGTTTGGGTTTAAAAATAAAAACAGTTAAGCTTTTATTTTGAATGTTTGTACTGTCTTTAAGTGAGAGTACTTTACTTGCTTTGGCTTTTATTTTGAAATGCAGTTAGGAGCTTCTGGTAGATGGAAGGTTAGGACATGAACTAATGGTGCGTTCAATTGACCTCGGATCTCGGAGCTGGGAATGTTGGATTTTAAGTCGGGCTTCTGAAGGTTCTACAAGTTTCCGAGTCAGAATTCCGACTTCAGGGCGGCGTTCCTGATGACGTATCAGACCAGCAACTTGGAATTTCCGACTTCCGATAAAAATGGAACGCAGCATAAAGCACGGAAACAGGAAGTGGTTAGGGATCCCAAAGTGATCCCACAGCTCAGCGGTAACAAAGGGTCAATGTGTGATGTCATAAGGTCAATGTGTGATGTCATAAGGTGAATATTACTTGGGACTCGTCAGCTGAGCTGTCTGAGAGTTTGTTAAAGTGAAATGAGACATTCAAAGATGCAGCAGTGTCCTTCTTTTACATCACTGAGACTACAGGGAGACACTGAGGAGGATGATCTACGGAGAGAATATTTGCTCTTAGAGGTTTTGAGAATCTGAAGATTTCTATCCCGTGCAGAAAGAGTCAGCTGATTGTGTTTATGTCAAACTCAAAGCTGGTGTTTTTAGTTGTTTGTCTAATGCTTAATCTTCAGGCTCTGCTGCAGGGACAAAGGGACAAAATAGCAGGAGAGTAATCAGGATATTGATTTACACTAGGTTTTTATAATGGTGTATTTTAATACAAAGTTCATTCCTGCTGTCCAATGAGAGTTCCCCACCTGTTAAACTTTATAAATGTTTAGTTTCATTTGTTGAAAGGAAAGTCAGACAGAGAAAAAGATGAATAAAAATAAATCACATGTGAAGGTGAGGCGGGTTTATCTGAAAACCCTCAACTGAAGAGATACAAGAAAATAAATGAAATCGTAAAAATGCATGTTTAAATGTCCCTGATTTTAAGAGAAGGTAACTTTTGTCTATTTCCAAACAAAAAGCAAAGATGTTCTGACTGTTTTTTTAACAGTTTGTATTATAAAAATGTCTGCAGTATTTCCTGTTTTTAACTAAATGTGTTTAAATTAGAAAGATGTAGCTGCTGCTTAGACATTTTTAATTAATAAAGGGTGCCTACATTTCAAAATAAAACTCTTACAGTGTGATAAATTAAAGTTGTATTAATGGTATGTTGTGTAAGAGAAAATAAACTTTACTATTTGGACACAAAGCAGCTTGTTTGAGAAGTTTCCTACCTGAAAAATGGGCGCCTGGATGCCCTCTCCGATCTTGTTCCTGATGTAGATGTGTCGGGACATTTCTGCCAGCACATCGGTCCAGAGGGCGGGCTGCTCCGGTCCAGCCCAGCGGAGGGGCTGCGGGTTCCGGGCTGCTTGCTCCAGCTTCAAACTACTGCTGCTGCTGCTTCTCTCTCTCTCTCTTCCCTCCTCGAGACAAGGTGTTCCCGCGTCGCGCGCCGGGAGGGAGCATGCACACTGCTGCCGCTCAACAGCAGCTGCGCCTGAGTGATGGACGGAACTATTTTAGAAAGCAGAGGTGGGGGCATGAGGGGCCAGGCGGGAGGGGGGGGGCTTAATTTATCCTGACAGGTAGGGCGTCTTAAAGAGGCACAAAGGAACTATTTCAGACAGACAGAGGAACTATTTCAGGCAACATGGATTAAAAATAAAACACTATAAAGCATCATGTTATTAAAAAATGCTGAATGGACTTGAGCTTGTAGATTTATTTTCTCGTCTCCATCAGAGTTAACTCATCCATTCATACACCGCCGACGAAGCAGCGGGAGCAACTTGGGGTTTATGCTGCATTCATGTGGTGTCGGACACATCGGAAAAACGAGTTTCCGAGTTGTAAAACGCACATGAACACCTGCTAAAGTCGCAACAGCAACTCAGAAACCCGGAAAATAATTAGGCCAACCCCTGCAGAGGCTCTATGAATCAGCCTCCGATATGTTCATGTTGAGGCTGGCTTACAGCGTCGTCTCCGACCTTAACCACGCCCTGAACAGTGAATATGGACTATAACCATCACACCTGAGATACAGGGTCCCGCATCTTAATGAGGTCAAACCATAGACTGCAAAATCCTGGGTCAGGCCTCAGAACTCTTTCGTTCACCAGCCGATCCTCAAATTAAAAGTGGAGCTGAATCAAAGCGCGTTGAAGGCCTCTGACAACAGAGTCCTATCCATCAATTAATCAATCAATACTTTTCATCCACATCAGAAACAGTGGATGGAGCAATCCATCAATCTTAGTGATATGCTGCAGCTATTTAGAATTTAAAAAATCGATGTTGTTCCTCCTTTAGTCCAGCAGATGGCAGCATTATCACATAAAAGCAGCTGATGATGTTACCAGTGCAGGTGTGTTTTTACCACTGCAGGTCTGGAGGGAGATCCTCCACAAATACCTGAAATTACGCACTAAAGCTCTGCCTTTATAGATTAATCAATACTTAGGGATTCGGTCTGTTATTAGGATAACTTTTTAGACTTTTTGAAAGCAACAAATCTTATCCTTATCCTCTCAAAAATTAGTATTTTCCTCTTGGAGTTTACAAGCTCATTAAGAAGCTCACCTCTGTGACGGGCTGCATGCTGTACTCTCACTCTATCCATTATGGATCATCCTGACCTCCCTCTGCAGCACCCCCTGCTGGACAGACAGCTGAGCAGCATCATCGCTGTCACAAGGACAGATACAGGAAATCTTTCCAACCTGAAAGCAACATCCCTTTAGAAGAAGAGAACTGTCACCCTGATGTGATTATTTTGTGTTTTTTGACCACAGCGCAGCCGACACAAGTCATAAAACGATAATGATGAAGTCACCATGTACTCATGGCAACGGGGGGAGACATTTTATAGACTTAATATTTGGATTTAGGGAGAATAATTACCATTAAGAGATACCTTACGTTTTTTAATTTAACTTAAATTTCCTAACAAACACACAAAGTAGCAGTAAATTATTTCACAGATAAGATATTACGGTTCACTGCTGCAATGTTTGCAAAAGTTACAGAAGAGCAACGAGAATGAGGACAGCAAAAAATGACAGCAAAATGCAAAATTAAATCATCTCTTTTATAATTTGTTTCCCTAATGCCTGGTTTTCAAACTCGACGGCTATAAAACGAGAACTAAATGGTCTTAAATGTGTAAATGAAGAATGTATGCATCCCCAGATTGAGTCACAGGTGTGAGCACATCATGATACCTGCCTTCAGGTGATCAGGATTTTGCACATTCAGGCCCCTCAGCTGTGGATCTGCTCGCTGAGGTTGTGAGGCTGAATCACCTGCTGTTCTTCAGGTATCGTCTCATAACCTGCCCACATGAGAAAGCAGAAATATAAGCATGATGTAAAGGAGGAAATGGAGGACCGAGTCGTAGTATTTGGTGGCTTTCCTCCCGGCCATCTTCCCGTGGGACCGTCAGGATGATCGTCTTCCCCTCCTCGGGTCAGAGGACCACATCAGGCCTCAGGGACGTGGAGCTTTCTCCCCAGGTCCACCCTCACCTGCCTATCTTTGGCTATCTGCAGGAGGCTCTTCAGTTTATAACAGTGACTTTACTAAAAACATTTTTCAAAAAGAAAAAAGAAAGAGCTAAACAACAGTCTATCACTCTTTAAATATGTATCAGAGGTTTTTCTTGGCATGCTTATTCCGGCTTTAGCAGCTGTGACCAAAATCCTGGCACCAAACTGGATTTATTCATCGTTTTTCTTTTCACATTTTACATTATACAAAAATATAGAGTACCAAAAGTGTCCAAAAGGCCGAGTTCAGCCACAACATATTCAGCAGAAGTGTCTCCTCGGAGGACAACTGATAAATCGATGTCCTTTCAGCAATCTGGGGGAAAATACATACAAACATTTTTGCACATTTTCTGCAAACTTGTGCAGAATATTCCTACAAGATTGGCCCTCAAACGGAGCTGTTTGCTTCCTGCTACATTACATTTGATAAGGTGGGAAACACCTGACTTCATTTCTTTGTATTTACAGTTTAAAAACACAAAATTTGCAACAAACAATTTACAGCACAGGACTTACACATTTAAAGGTTACATATTCTCCTCCTGGGCCTGTATGTAGAATTTATACAAATATTGACAGTTTAAGTATCTAGGTCACTTAAGGTGCTTCATTTGAGGAGGAGGAAACTGGAGCATGTGGAGGGAATCCAAGCAATTGTTTTAAAAGCCTAAACTATCACTTTGTTTTCAGAAATATCAAAGAAAATAAAGTCACAGTCGTCCTTTCTTTCCTTAACTGACAAAAAGAGTGTTAACAGAAGAAGAACTGGTCAACGTTATGAATGATTCCCCTGCAGCTGAACATTTTTTATACTTTAAGCAGCTGTTCCATATTTTCTTTCACAGTGTAAAAAAAAGTAAAAAGACTTGAAGCACAGTTAAAGGAGAGTTTAGTTCTTTTTAAAAATGAGCCCCTTTTTTACACGTTTTCATAAAAACATTTAGAATTGCGGCTGTAGATGTAGAAAGTAAACAGGCGACCATGCTGCGACAGGAAGTGTGTAAAAGTTGTTGTTTTTGTCCCTCACAGGCTCAGGTTCTCTTAAACTTTGTGTATGCGTGAAAACGTGGAAACATAAGGCCAAATTTAAAAAAAAAAACTTTAAAAGCATCACAGTGACACATTTCTTTATAACACACAGCGCTCTGTTCTGGTGAGTGAATCGGATATTTACAAGTTAAGCTGCAGTATATTTGGTGATTCTTGAACAGGAACGTTTGTGCTTCAACATCCAGAGAAGAGAAGAGCGGCTGCAGAAGACAAAATGCCCGATATCCCGACTAAATCAACGACTTTGATTTAGCAGGTGCAGATAAAAAACACAAACATTTAACAGTGTACAGTACAAAGTGAGGTGAGTCAAGTGTCCTCTTCAGTGTTGTGGTCCGATGTGGATTCAGCTAAACAATAAAAATTAAAGCACAAAAAAGTCTCTCCATGTCTTCACTTGTCCTTTTTTTTTTTTAAATCATGGGATTATTCTTCTTATTCATCTTTAACACCCACCTGTTCACCTGCGACAACAGATCAACAACCAGGGGATGAGTCTCATCTCTGTCCAGGGGAACAGGAAGTACACACACACAAGCTCCTCCCCCTGGGTCCTCACCCTGCTTTCAGTGTCCTGAGCAAAAACCCAGCACCTCAGGGTGGGTGTGGTGAAAGAAAACAGGAAAACAAGGGTCCCATCTGGGGATAAAAAAGGCGTCTTTGTACCTCTTACGTTGGTCTATGTTGGCTAGTTTATGGTGCTGCAATCGTGTCGCTGTGTCAGGGATAGATCCTGAAAATCTGACCTGACGACATGACGCTCGTTGTTCATGTTTGTCCCCTCGCCTCAATCTAAAGATATATTTAAGAATGAAAGGAGACGAGTGAGTTTAACATGAGTGTCTCCAGAACAAAGGGGATGCTCACTTTCTGTGCTAACTCTGCACCAGGTAACATGAATGAAGAGAATCTGATGATTGTGCAAACGATGTATTTTCACATGACGCTGTGTTGAGATTCTGCTGATGTTCTGAGGATTCTAAATTTGAAAAACTTAAGACATGCTGGACATCCAACCGATCTTTACAGCATATTTATGTCTCTTGACGGCTGAGCTTAGTTGCACCACTTTTTTGGGGGGCCAAAGATAAATGAGCTGTAAAGATCTTCAGATATGACTGGAACGTGATTCTGGTGTTTAATTTCAAACTTTCTTTACCGACTTTTAAAGGAGGAAACAATCGCAGATCGTGTGTGTGTGTGTGTGTGCGTGCGTGTGAGGTGAATGGTTCATGTTTGTGTGGCCTCCTTTCAGCTGTGCATGTAGGTCCTGCACGGGGAGTCCGGGTGGAAGTCGTACTTGCTCAGGCTGGGCGGGTAGTAGGTGGTGGTGAACATGTTGGTGGGGGGCAGCGGGGACGGGAGGTAGTTGCACGTCTCTTCATTCACACGGAGGTTGTTCTTGTTGAGCGTCTGGACGGTGGAGACAAAAAGGAAAGTGTCTTAAAAAAAAAATGTGACAGGAGATTACATCTAAAGAATCAAATAAATCCGCCCACCTTGAACTCCATGGGGATGTACTTCTCGTTCTTTGGCGTGGCGTTGCCCTGCTTGTTGTAGGTCAGGTGGTTCGGGGTGCTCGGGTGGATGACGGCCGACTCCGCTGACGGGCGGTTCAGGTGGTGGCAGTACGAGTAGCCGAGCGCCGACAGTAACGCTGCTGCAAAGAAACTGGCCAAACCCACGGCGACCAGCTGGAACAAAGTGAAGGCTGCAAACACAGAGAGGAGGAGGTCGACTTTCAGAGCCTCTGACGGCTGCAAACATCGGACAACACGCAATTATTTTGATCTGTATAACAAACAACAGGTTTAGAAAAATAGCCAATAGCTTTTTTAGTTTGCAACAGTAACTTGGGGATGATACCCAGCTGGAGACGGCAGTCACGCCTCTGTGAGAAAGATTTACTCGAGGAGCTAACAGGAGAGATTTTCTGTTAGCAGATGAGAAAGTACAAAGACACAGAAAGTCTGTGTGTGTTTGAAATCATAATTAGTGTGCAGAGATAATTAGTTTCCACTCACTTCCACAGCTCTGGCTCTCCAGTCCCGGTAAAATAACTTAAAAAAAAGAAAGAGACAGAGACAGAAATCAAACAAAGAAAGTGGTGAAGTGAAATCACTGCAGCGCTGAAAGATCAAACAGAAATGAGGAGACGAGTTATTTTCTAAAAAGGCTTCATTGTCCCGCTGCCGACGCCTCCATTAATTCCTCTTTTGAATTTCTGCAGAGGAAGAAGAGTCAGCGTTTCCTTGCCTCTGATTCAACCTTTGAGCGACTCTGAATCTGCAGAAAGTTTAGAACACGCAGCAAAACCTGCTCCAGAAAATGAACTGAAAGAAAAGCTTGCGTACCCGGCACCTCGTGAGGCTGACAGGGACGAGACTGAGTGATGTTTCCCTGACACAGACCAGGCTCCGCCTCCTGCTCGTCTCCACAGTGACGAGTGCGATGCTGCAGACCCTCATCGTCACAGTCCCCCCAACCTGTCCATTCACCCCAACCTGAGGAGCAGAAACAAAGAGGGTTTGTTCTGCCTGCTTTTACTACTTTCAATCATTCAAATCAGATTTCCCTTAAAGATCTGTCTTCGTACCTTCACATGTGTGTGTGTTACAGAGCGCCTCCTCGGTGTGCAGCCCGATACAGATGTCTCCTCCACTGGCGGGCAGCGGGTTACTACAAGTCCGAGTCCGCTGGTAGTGACCTCCCCCACAGCTGGAGGAGCATGGAGACCAGGAAGACCAGCAGGACCAGGCTCCATTCACTGAGAAAACACACACACACTTTATTAAAGTATAGTTAATATGATGTCACTGCAGCGATGTCACTGACAGTCAGGTACTCTCTGTTACCTGGGCACGGCTGAGTGTTGCAGTCCTGATACTCCACAGGTGATCCCACACACGCGCTCGGGTTGGTCCGACCCTCTGCCGTCGAGCAGCTTCGTTTCCTCGTCCTGAAGCCTCGGGCGCACGGCAGAGAACAGGTGGACCACGTTTCCCACAATCCCCAGCGCACACCCTGAGGCTGGGACAGAGTGTGACCGCTCGTCTTCATCAAACCTTCGACCAGAGCTGCAAGGCACGAAGGGAAACTAAGCTTTTCTTGACTTCAGAATTCATCTTTTAATTTCGGAATACTTTGTTTCCTGAGCTCACCGTCGGTCTGACAGGCTCCTGACCCGTCATTGGGGCAGAACCGGGTCTCCAGCTTCTTCTTGCCGAGCTGGAGCTGCTGAGGGTCGGGGAGCAGAGCCCGGCACGTGTACCTGAACCTCTGCTCCTGCCGCGAGCCATCATGGCTGACGTTGAAAGGTATCCAGGGCGTCCAGGGGGTGTTACGACGCACCTCGGGACAGGCCTCCAGGTTACAGGCTTTATACTCCTGGAGAACAGGGGGGGAAGTTAAACGACGGCCTGACAGTCCTCTTTAAGCGTTCTTATAAATATAGACTCTAAAGTACCATCGAACATCCAGGACACGTGTTTCCGTTCTCACAGGTTCTGGTCCTGGAGTGAACCCCTCCACCACACTCAGCACTGCAGTGAGCCCAGGGACCCCACGCTGTCCACAGCACGGGCAGGGGACACGGCTTTTTATCATTACACAGCCTGAAAACACACACACACACACACACACACACACACACACACACACACACACACACACACACACACACACACACACACACACGTCAGTCCTGTCCAAAGTGATCTTATATGTGTCATATCTTGCTTTATTTTATTGTCTTTATGTCGTTTCTGTAAACATATCCCTCCTCACCTCTCCTCTCGACCCTGGCCGACACAGATCCGACCGCCGTGGCGAGGCGATGGGTTGTTGCAGGAACGCTGCCTCACTTCAAATCCGATGCCACAGCTGCTGCTGCATGAACCCCATGAAGACCACGGAGTCCAGCCGCCATTCCTGAGGAACCAAACACAGGACTAAAGACTCAGGGCCTGTGTCACAAAGGGATTGCGCCTCCTTTGCGACCACTAAATGGCGTGCAATCCACACGCTAGCCACGATATGACTGTACCTGGAGCAGTTGGCCACCTGGATAGTGGATCCCTTACATTCCACTCCCCCACACCGAGCCACGGGTCCGTCACACGAGCGAGACCGACACATACAGCTGCTGACGGAGCCCTCGCCGTCATTGTGGTTGCACGGGGTCCACGGCGCCCAGGGACCAAAACCGCCATCCTGTGTTAGGTTCCTCATCTGCAGAGGATTCAAAGGAGGAGGGGAGACGAGGTCAGATTTCTCCATATGCACCACATTTGAGGAGCTGGAGCTGAGGCGGGTTTTAAACCTCCTGACAAACCGTTACACCGCGCCCACCTGTCAATCAGGTCAGCTACACGCCTTATTGTGAATAACTCTTATCCTTCATCAAATCAAAACTGATGAGTCATCAAAACATTCACCCCCCGTACAGTGTGTGTCCATCGAGACATGAGCTAATCACACCTATTTGGTTTTTTGAACCAGGCTGTAAACATGTTAATCTCTGCTGTAAAAACAGGCTTTTTAGAATGGGTGTGTATGTGACTTCCTGTGCTTCTGCAGCCAGCCTCTAGTGGACACTCCAGGAACTGCAGGATTTAGCACTTCAGCATCAGCTTCATTTTTCAACACTGGAGGTTGCTGCTTTGTTTTACTACATAGTAGATTAGTAGTGGGCATCTGCCTCTTGTGGCCAAAGTGGGTATTACAACAACAAACAAATTAAAGTAAGCAGGAAAATGTGTGTGTGTGTGTGTGTGTGTGTGTGTGTGTGTGTGTGTGTGTGTGTGTGTGTGTGTGTGAGTGTGTCTTACCGGGCACTCGGTGATGTTCTGGATCCACTGGTTCATGTTGGAGCTCTCCTCGATCCTCGTGCAGCGTCTCTGTTTCAGATCCCAGCCGCAGTACGGATCCCGAGCCTCCAAACACTGACTGATGGAGAGAAAACACTCCGTCAGTCACTGATGCAGCTGCAGAATTATAAAAACCACCTGACACACGATCATGCTCGCTTTGAAACACGATTTAAAAATGACACAAAAAGCTTTATTTATCTGCACATAGTAGTCAGTAAGATCATTGATTCCATAATGTTTGTCTCCGTGTTAATGTGGTTCAAGTACGAGGCTGCCAGAGGAACTCATAAAACAAACTGATGCACTTTGTTGTACAATATTTAGCAAGATCATCAACATTTTCTGGAAGCACTAAGAATAACAATCTCAGCCTGTCAGTGACAAACACAACAGTTTTTAGTTTTCTTCTACAAAGTATTCAGAAGAGTTTCAAATACTGAAATTACCCCGAACTGAGACATCAAGTGTGTAAATCTGCTAGTTAGTTCCTGAACACTCCTCTCATTTACAGACAAACAAACACTCTGCACTGGGAGGTGTTCTACCTTTCCGTTGGATAACTGGAGCAGCGCTCTAACGGGATCTTCACCAGCCTGTCGTCGAGCCCCACAAACAGAGATCTGTCACCCTGGAGGATTTTCAGGCTCTTGATTGGAGCGATTTTCCCTTCAGGGAGGATCCTCAGCTCCTCTAGGTAGCAGCCGTGAAGGCTCTTATTGGTGGTGGAGAGAGCCTTCATGATGGTGCCGTATTCTGATTGGACGGGATGAAAATGGATCTATTACTCTTATTGTTCCTCGTCAGGTAAAGTCTGCAGCTTCTCTCTGGTGTCTCGCTCACCTGTTCCGATGTACATGACGTGGTAGAGTCTGTCTCTGCCCTGCACGAGGTCCACCACCAGCTTGGAGAAGCGCAGGTTGTCCTGGGTGAACAGCGGGTTGGTGGTGAGCGGCTGGACCACGTCGTTCATGAGGAAGAGTCTCTGTGCGTCCTGGAGGCTCCGCTCGGTCAGGTTCCCCCCGGGGCCCCCCTCCTCTAAAGTCCCACACTGAGTGAATGAAACGGGAGTTTACGACTCCATCCAAAGTCTTATCTTAAAATAAATACAAAACGTGAAGTACCTGGAAGTTGGGTATGGGGTTCGGCGTGGAGAGCCAGGCGGTGCGAGGGTTCTCCTGGTACCTAAAGGGTCCGTTAAAGGCCTGAGTGATGGAGCTGAGGTTGAAGGCACAGATGGCAGACGCTGAGATACTGTTCCTGAAAGAGAGGACGGAGACACGTTTAGACATCAGCAGGTCAATGAGCGGTCTCTGATGTGTGGCCGTGTTTCACCACTCACACGTTGGTGGTGAAGATCCCGTAGATCAGCTCCTGCTCGGGGAGGTAGAACGTGCTCTGCAGCTCGTTGAAGTAAAACGGGATTTCTCCGGAGCGCGAGCAGTTCAGTCGAGCCTTCATGAAGGTCGTCCAGGTGTCCTCCAACAGGAAGCGTCCGCCCATGTCGTTCTTGCAGACCCGGGCCACGCGGGACACCACCATCTTCCCGCAGTCGTTCTCCACGGCGGTCTCTCTCAGGAAGAAGTAGGCGAAGCGACCGATCTCGTAGACGGACACAAAATGAGGCTCTATAGGACAGAGAAGACGCAGGAAACGTGAGAATCGGACGCCAGGAGGGCAGACGGTTTAAACGAGCGTCGCGTTTATTCACCGTTGAGCCATTTGGAGTTGTACTGAGCCGTGCGCAGTGGCGGCATGTTCCCCAGGCTCCTGTAAATGACGGGGTCGCGTCCGGAGAAGTCGATCACCGTGGCTGCGTACAGCTCGCCGCGCTCCGTCACCATGGCGGTGGAGTTATGGCGAGGGTCGTAGGGACATCGAGCCACGCCGTTCACGGTGTCCAACACCTGACTCATGTTTCCGATCTGGAAGAGACAAAAAAAAAGCCCGGAAACTAAATAAATAATCAAATGTGGACAGACTCTGAGGCTTCTGTTTACATTCTATTAAGGCTAACAGTGATGTAGAATTAGGGGGCGTGGCCTCTTTGAGTGACAGGTGGGAGCTGCTAGCTGTCTAGTAGGTGCCACCTCAGCTAATCCTGTCTCTGACCTTTAACCTCTGGACCTTGTTTGTGATATTTTTGCCCTAATTGATCTGTCTTTGTGTGATTTTATAACTACTTAATTCACATGTTAACATTAACACCAATTCTCAGGTTCTGTACTCACCTGTCTGGTTACGCAGACCGGGGTGAAAGCGTTTGTCCCGCACGTGAACAGCGTCGTCCCACTCATCAACAACACCCGGATGTAGTTTTGACACTCCTCCTGCAGGCAAACAAAACACAACTCTGTTTATTAAAGTCGGAGGAGAAGCCGTCATAAATGTGTATTTCAGTTTGTTAAAGCAGAACGCCACCTCAGTCTTCCCTTTGCTCTGACACGAGCGCCTGGTTTCTTCATCAGGCGACCATTCTGTCGCCTGGAGAGGAAAAATAATAATGTTTGTTTGTTTACAGGCAGATAAACAATTTGAGATCCTTAAACTGAAAACAACCTCATGATAAGTTAAAGATTCAATACCTACAGACTAATGAGGAACCCTGAGATGTTCTAACTATCACTTTTCATTTAAAGACACTTAAGGACACTTATAAGTGATATTTTGATATCAAATTAATTGATTTTGTCAACATATTTATTATTGATTTATCATCAGACTCTGAGGAATTTAAACATTTGTACATTTTTCTAAATAAGTCTTACAGCTGAGGCTACATGGTTTTCTTCATTCTTTCTTTTTTGCTTGTTTCAAAAAACAAATAAACAAATCATGAAGCTGAAAGTCGGCTTACCTGTATCAGCGACGCGTTGCTCAAACTCAGTCTGAAGAGAAAGTTTCTGTCAAAGAGATTTTTCACGTTAGACAATCAATGATCTGATGATTAAAATCTTTCTTTTACAGGATGTTTGAGTTTCTCTTCTGATCTAATCTCATTATAGCGACACTAAAGAGGCTTTGTTTGAACTGTGTCACCTCGCTCCCACAACGATCTGCCGTCGGCTCAGGTCGATGGCCAGCTGAGAGAAATCCTTCGCTCCTCGATGAGAGAACTCGGACACCCACGGCCTCAACGCTGGACAGAGAGAACGAGAGGAACAGAGGAAAACAGAAGCAGAACAGGATGCTTTGATTCTGACTTGTATCACATCAAAGATTTAAAATGTTGATATCTCAACGCCACTCACCTTGGTACGAGACGACGGGATGCTCCTTTCTGCTGCAGTCTGCAGGTTTGACGTGCGTCTCCTCGGACAGACACACAGACGAGAAGACGATCAGCACGAGGCCACAGGGGGAGAGAGGCCACGCCCCCAGACCTGACGTTACCATAGCTACAACCTCATCCAGTCTTCTGTTAAGTCCTCAGAAAACACCTGTAGGGAAAAGAGAAGAGTTTGACCTCCTTGTAAAGAAAGTTTTAAATGTTTATGGACGCCTCTTTTTGCTCCCCGTCCATCATTCTTAAATCAGCTCTGCTCGCTCTGTCTGCCCGCTCTCGGTCGTGTCAGCACGACTCGGTCACGGCTAATTCACCTCAAAGGGCCCTGAGCCGCCGAGCTCTCTGAGGGCCGACTATGAAACCCGAGGGTGCCATCAACAGGAATCTTTATGACTGAGGAGATCCTTTCAGAGACGAGGCCCGGGCCGGCAGCCAAACACGGGGGTGTGAACTCTGAGCTGTGAGGCTCATGAGGGGTCTTTGTGTCAACATCGGGATCAGTTTGTGTTCATCAGATCGGCTCAGGGTCGGTGATATGAGGACGATTAGCGCAGGAGCACGGGGCATGCAGAGGAGAGCCGGCTGCAAGTGGAACAAAATGCAGCAAAAATAAAAACACACAACAATCAGTGACTGGAATATTGTTTCCTTTTCTAGATTAGAGAAGTCGGCAAACACATGCACATCACTTAGTCCTAAAAAAACACCAGATATGATGCAGAAAGACTTTGGGTTAGGGTCCCAAATATATACATATTTATTTGCTATATGCATTAAAGAACAAATGCATAAAGCAAAAAAAATAAGTAGATATCTGGGAGCTTAATTCAATGAGCTAAACAAAATTAAGGCCAATTTAAGCAATTTTTTCAACGCAATTAACAGACTATTCACTGTCATTTAATAATTTTTCATCACAGCCAATTATGACTGGTTATTTCCTGCACATTGTTGCTCTGAGATCATTGTAGAAATATTTAAATTTTTCCTGTTGTGCATGGTGTTGCATCGACAGCTAAAGGTGTTGTCCTGTTTTCTTCATATTTACAAGTTATTGTGAGCCTTGGCTTATTGCTTCCATTCATAATAAAGGCATATCAATCACCACCCAACCATTGTATCAGTCACGCTCTAGTTTGAAGCCCTGTTGGATTAAAGAAGTTGAACAAACAGCTCAGAGAGGCTTACATTTCTGTCCGATCTCAAGCCGTCAAAGTGATTAAACTGTCAAAAAAAGTCTCAAGAGAACAGCTACGGCAACTCGTTCACACCTTTGAGCCATTTAGCAGATTACAAATGACCAAAAAAAAAAAAAAAGACAGAGATTGATTCAACTTCTTCTGTCGCCATCTAACTTTGTCTTTCCTCTGGTTTCCCTGCAGCTGCTCGTCGCCCCTGCAGAGAGGCTTCAGTGAATGTGAGCCTGTCTGCTGCTCACCAGGAGGACTGAATGTGTGTGCAGCAGAGGTTTTTGCTGCCTAATGAAGCGACAGGAGCCGAGCCCGCACCGCTGGCCCTCGCTTTTGTTCTGTGCCAATGCTCCTCTCACCGTGCAGAGGCGGGCCGGTGAGAGGCCTTGTGTTCTGGGTTTTTTTTTTTTTTTGTCTTTTCAGAGCGCTGCAGCAGACGTCAGTCAGATTCTTCAAGGGGCGGGAGGAAATGTGGAACTGTACGGGTGCAGATTCTCCCTCTGGGATCAGCCTGAAGACAACCAACTCAAAGACGACTGACATGAGCATTTTCAGCGTTGACACCTTGGTTACAGTTTTGTACGTCTGAACATCCTCCTACACATTCTTCTTTGGAGGTTTTGCAGAACTTTTACCAAAAAAAATTGTCTTTCTTTCTTTTTGTACCAGGCTGTAAACGTATTTACGTCTGCCTGTAATGTGTATTTTCAATATGGGACCTAATGGGGACTCTTTGGTTTATGGAAAAAGCCTCAAGTGGACACTCAAGGAGCTGCAGCTGATTACACTTCCACATTGGCTTCATTTTCAAATCCCAGCCCAACTCAGTGTTGGTTTCTTTAAAGTGATGTGGGTATCATGACTTTGATCACATCTGTAATATTCCTAATGACTAACTTTGACCCCACTCACCAAACTGTGACCGCACAGTTCACCCACATCACCCACGTGTTGCTGGGTATACTGGTCTGGAATCAAAGGCATTAAAAAGTCAGATGTGGTTTACAGATTTAAGATTGGGGAGTTGGTGTTGACAGAAACGTAGGGAGCTTTTCAAACGTCCAGGCGTGTTTTTCTTGCGGTGCCAGGAGTGAGTAGGAACATTCATTGACTCGTGGAGCTGCATGTGTTGGAAAAACAGAGTAAAGCTCGAACAATCTGAGCGGAGATTAGAAACAGAGTCTCTGATTCATGTGACCTGAGAGTGTTGGGACTGTGGGAGAGAAACACGACGGGAACATGTGACCCCCACAGAGAGGAACCCTGCTCTGATTTTCACCCTGCTGCTGTGGATTTACCACCGAGTGAGAACTTTAAAGCCTGGTTTTCTGTGCGTCCATAAACCAAAACATGACAGGTGTATTTCTGCCTGTCGGTTGCAAAATCAAGACGCCGTTAAAAAACTTTGGGCTGTCAAACAATTAAAGTTGTCAGTTGCATAAACAAGAACTTTGAGTGGACACACTTGGATCAGAGGGATTTTAGTTGCAGCCGTTACAGCCTGTTTCATTGCTGCAGGCTGAAGCAACTCCAAAACTTCCCCTCAACATTAAGATCCAAAAATATGTAAAAAGGGGGCTTTGTCATAAAAACAAAGGAATTCCCCTTTAGGTACGCTTCATTAAATCAAGAGAAACCCTTATCACTGAGGTGATATATGACAGCGAAATTAATTGCAAGTAATTATTCCCTCATTGAGAAGCTCCGTAATTTGTTCATCCATGGCATCAGGGATAAAAGGAGCGAGTAGAGCGTCTGACCTGTGTGTATCAGCCTCTTGTCTGAACTCTCTTGTTCTTGGACTTTATCCAAATATCATTAAAAGAAACACTGACCCCCCCCCCCTTCCCTCTCGAAACCCCCACCTCCCCAGACTGAAAAAACCTCCGATTCTGAACTCTGAATTCCTCCGATTCACAAAACAACACAAAGAAAATCCCTGAAATGTCTCTCATGCTCCAACAGAAGAGCTTCAAACGGAGTCTGTACCTGTAAAGAGCAGTAATATGAAATTCAGATGCAGAGCGCTGGAGGAGCGAATGTGCTCTCAGAGGGCGTCCAGAGTCCCTCCATCAAAATATTCAGAGAGGACCATTTCCGAGGCAGTGTTCTCAGCTCCTTCCTACCGGGGTGAATGGCCTCTCTGTGCGACCTGCCAACTATCTGCCAATGGCTGCTCTCTTTTACAAGTGAATGGACTGAGTTTAGCCACAGTTAAAAAGACACACTAACGTGCCATGGCCGCGCCACAATGGCCGCTCGGGTAATTTGCCAAACCTAATGATGCCGGTTTGGCCCCGGAGAGAGGAGGTAGAGAGCGAGAATCCTAAAGAGGCTCACAGCTGCACCCATCTCTCTCTGTCTGCCTCCTCCTCTCTCCCTCAACCTCTGCTCGCCCATCAGCGACTCTGCTCCTTCTGGAAAACAACACAACTAGGGAGTATAGCCGAAAACAAACCCTCTGCATTCTCTCATCGAGCTTCACAAACAAGCCAGCTCACAGGAAGCTCTTTATCTGCAGCTTTTCCTGCAGCATGAAGCATCGACCTGCTCAACAAGAAACAGCAGTCAAAACAACGAGCAGCATTTAGAGGGCAGATATTTATCTCAGGAGTCAGTTTAGTTCAACAACAAGAGAGGGAATATTAGATCTACGTTCATCAGGTGGTCGGAGACGTCTCTCTTAATGATGCTAACGCTGCACTCACATGAACTCACAACAACAACAACAACAACAACACAAAAGAGGTCTGATAACGAGTTGTACTGCGAATGCAAAACAATGATGCAATAAGACGCTATACTGGGGATGCTCGAAGCAACAAAATGCAGCTTCTTTGTAAAATTGCACACTTGAAATAAAGCTGAAATTCTCTCCAAAGTAGAAGAACTGATCTTGTTGTTTCAGTGTTTGAGGACGCTCTGTTAAATCTGGCTGTACATTCTGTGATGCAAAAACTTGAAGCATTTTACTTTTTGATTGCAATGTTGTCGACCGTCTCACATTATGTCCCCGTCCTGTTCTCGCTCACTTTACCGTGCAGCCATTATCAAGTTAAAGTTTGTTAAAGCATGATCAACTTTACCAAACCAGAAGATGAGGCGTAGGATAAAAGAGGTTATTAAATCTTACACAAACTTTGAAGCCCTCTGATTTTGTGTAATGTGAATAAAACATACACTGACATTATTTCGGAGAGGGACGGCTGATATAGATGAGCTAACAGGGCTCAGCTGTTCCTATATTATCAAATACAAATTTGAAAATCATTCTCTAAATAACTGACAACTTGGTGGAACCGAGAGTGGAAACTGAACGTAATGATTACAAGAAAAACACACAATATCTTCAACCGGCTGATTATTGACAGCCCCAGTCCTGCAGCATCCTCTTCCATTAATTCTGAAGTGTAAATGATTGACAGGTGTCATGATCCCGCCTTAAATCATTCGGCCTTCAGGCCCCAGACTTCTGACCGATGACACAACTGTTACAAGCGTTACAGACTCTACAGATGCTAAGAGGCAGAAATCGGGGAGAGAGAGCCACAGGGTCGGATTCAAACCCAGGCCGCCCACTTGGAGGACTACAGCCTCTGTATATGAGGCGTGTGCACTAACCGCTGCATTATGCAGTTTGAAAAAAATGTGCTATAAAAACTGATTGCATGGTTAATAATGTATAAAGTGATGCATCATCCCCTCACAAACATCTGCAGACAAACAGCTGCACTCTAACTTCAACTGAACCAACTATCTCCAACCTGTATCCACTTCAGTCGGACCTCCTGCTGTCACGAGACTGGTAACAACTGAGCACACTCGGACTGTGGGATCTGGGTCACAGCTCCTGGAAAAAAAAAAATCCAGTGGGTCTGAGATTGTTCCCCCAAGGTCGAGAACGAAGTCACGGGTTTCTCTTTGAACATCCAGAGTCCTCATGGAGGATTTTATAACGAGGAAGACGAGGAGGAAGAATGCACAAAATAAGATCTCCTCTTCTTCAACCAGTTTAAATAAGTCTAAAAGATGCACATGCAGTATGAAGTAATATAAGAATGTACAATCCAAACTTTCACAGTGATGAGTCGACCAGATGAAAATCGAGTCCTTAAATCAGCCTGAAGAATATTTTGCATGATTACTATGAAGCTAGGAACTGTTATCGTCCTGTAATAACGAATAGTCAAAATACTGTAAACATGATTCATCTGCAAACCTCTGTCAGTCAATCTTCATCCTATTACTCCCAGCAATCATTTTGGAGAACAAGGCAGAAAATAATTGCGACTTTTATTGCAAATTCTGAGGTAGCAGCTGCTTCAAAACAAAAATATTTCATATTAAAAAGAGATACAAACATGAAGCAACATGTGGCTCTTACTTGACAAAAGTTAATTTGCTTGTTTACTGGTCACGATGCAACCTAGTGCAGGAGTTCGACTGCATTGTTTGGTAATTAAAACCAAGACATTTCTCGATATTTGATTCTTAAAACTTAGATTTTTCTTGCTGTGGTGTAAAAAAAAAAGTCTGGCTATCGTTTGATCTTCGCTAGAATTGAATGAAAGTTTAAAACTCTGGTGTTGTGACAACCTTACTGGAAACACACAGACAGAAAATGCTGCACTGAAAGCTACGAAATGTTCAAACATAGGACAGAGAACCTCACCAGGACTGAAGATACTGTGAGAAAAAGTGAGAAAAACTCGTCCAAGTTGAAGAAATATTCAACATTAAAATCCAGAGAAAAGTAAGAAAGAGAAAACTTTCACTAAGACGTGATTTTAGGATGCATAAAGGAGGTTTTTGATGCAGATCAGGGGGTCTTTTCTCCTGTCTCCACCTCTGAATCTCTCTCCCAAATCCCCCCACATCCTATCTCAGCTCTTACTACACATTAAATTAACCCTTCACATGTCCATTCACGCTACATGTAGGCTCGGGAGTTCGTCAAAGAGCTGATGATGGGCTTAAAAAGGGGAGGAGGGAGAGGTTTAAGGTCATGTTATAGATCATTAAATAAGAAAAGAGGCTTCAGAGAGGAGATTCAGTGCATAGAGGCAGAAGCAGGCATCAGAAACAGATAAGAAACAACATTAAAACAAGCAGAACTCAGCGTTAAATCAGGAGGATAAACGTACTTTTCCACCATCACCAAAGAGACGATCCAGGATTCAAAGCAGCCGCACAGGTCCCCGACGCTTCACATGGTGGGAGAGAGAGAAGAGAGAGAAGTTGTTACACATCGGCACCCAGTGGCACGCTGACCGGAGTGTGTGCAGGACGGACGGTGGGGGGTGTGAGGCGGGACGGAGGAAAGGAGTGTGTGTGTGTGTGTGATGGGGGAGACAGAGGGGGGAGCAAAGCATTCCTGTTTGTGCAGAGCAAACTTTACTCTGTGAATAGCCGGGATGTCGGCGCTGTGTGAGAGTAAGTGTGTGTGACTGTATTGTTATTTTTTGGGGGACACATTTTTTTAAATTGGTCACCAGGTCGTGTTTTTGCCCTCTGGATGGTCTTACAGGCACGTCGTGGGATCGGCATGTTCACTACTCACAGAAGAAAATGCTCCTACTTCTCAGATGATAAAACATTTTTACAAGTCTTCTTCAACACAGCACGATGTTCATTTAGTAAATTAGGGTCCCATTTAGAGTCAGAGAGACCAGAGAGAGGGGGAGGAGTCAGGGCGGGGCCACCTGTGATTGACAGGTAGCCGTGAGTGAGAGTCTCGGTCACGGTGGTCGATCTCAGCAGCAGTATCATCGATGTGCAAATTAACGAGAAGCAAGAGTCAACAAGAAATGTCATTAACTCTGACAAACATTTTGTTTACCTAAACAAAGAAATCACATCGGGCCTCCAAAGTCACCAGAAAGTCTCGGTTTGGTTTAACGTAACGCATCAGTGATGTGACATTCACTTAATCCTGACAGTTTCAAGTTACACCAACAAAACAGAGAGAATCCGTGCAGCCCAGTGCGACATAAATAAACAAAGAATCACTTCTATCTGAACCACTTCTCGTGCCCGCTTCCATCGCTGCAACACCTGTTGACCTGATAACTGCTCTCATATCTGGCAAACCGAGGGGCGTCCAAAACGGCCGTGTGGGGGGTCGCCTTAAAACCGCCTACCTTCTCTGGTCCAAACAAATCCAGAGCATTCAGGAGCAGAATCTAAAGTTAGAAGGAGGACATACTGGCTGCTGCATTGTTGTCAGAGAAGCCAGCACTTCAACATGTTTCCTTAATGATCAGATAGTAAGGTCAATATAAGGCGCCTTTAACTTCTGTTTTTGTTGCCGTGGTGAGAAACAGGTAACAATATCTTCAGATTTTTTCTAGTATTGCATCAAAGTTCAACATTCTGTTTTTTTAACCCTCGGACTGAATGTGTATATCTCCAAGGACTTCCATTAATCAATGACCGGCTGTAGAGGAGGCCTGCAGTGGTTTCCAGCAGCTCTTAACCCCCCAAACCAGCAGCGACCCTGAGCCCGAGCCCGGGCGTCACGACCCTGAATGGACGCCTTGTCCCGCACACAGAGCTCCACTGTGAGGCGAGCGGCGTGTCACGGAGAAATATTGACTTTTAATGCTTCAAAACATTCAGCTCGCTCCGGTTTAAACAAGGCGGGATGTGTTGACGTTTGAAACCCCACGAGTCCCTGAGGTTTACCTTTTACTGGGGCAATAAAACTGAGCACACACACACACACACACACACACACACACACACACACACACACACACACACACAGGCAGACACAGGGGGACGCTGCAGAGGTTAGACAAGTATCTCAGTGAGGACTCCTCTTATGAATCTCTGTTGAATGGCTAATTGGAAATATGCTCAGTATGAGATATTAAAACTGAGAGGTCGGAGCAAAGAGAAGCTGCTCGCCTCTGACAGCTCCCAACGTGTCTTATTTGCTCTTTATATTCTGTTGATTTACCTGTATACATATAGAAATGTAAAAGCGGTTTCAGGTGCCAGTTTATTGAGCTATTTCTCGACCGACGTTCAGGTTATAATTTCACCTAGCATCTCTCCTCACCAAAGTGTCACTCACTCGTGATTGAAAGGGCGCGAGATTAAATAAGATCATTTCGGGGTCTAAATCACGAAAAGAGACTGAATTGCTCCAGTAGTTTGCTTCAGAGGGAAGCCGTCACACAGGCTGTGACTGATGCAGCGTAAACTTTCAGGAGAGTTTTCATTAGGGCTGCACGATTCTTGCAAAAATGTGAATAACGTTTTTTCTAAAGATGAGACTAGAGATCAAGATTCTCTCTCTTATTTTTTCAACCAAAAATGTTATTGCACTCAAATAAAAACATGTGCTGATCGACTGATATAGCAACTGGGATTGTTGTGAAGCAAACATGTGAACAGGAATCTTGTTCTGAAAGCAAGTGAATCGCTGTGGTATCATTTCCAGAAAAGGAAGGTTCAAGGTCCCGAGGTGCTTAACGACGCAGATGTTGGCTTGCTACCGACTTTTCCAATAAACTTTCCTTTGAATAAATAAAGATGAAGCCCACTCACTCACACGTACACAGTGTCAGAGTGTGAATTCTGGTCTGTGTGAGTGGAGAAAAACCTGACCGCCCCCCCCTCCTCCTCTGCCGCATGTCCATCAGACCCTCAACACTAAACAAGTCCTCTCTCCTCTCATCCATCTTTCTGTCCTTTTCCACTTCAGCCTGACCTCATGGGAGACTGTGGAGGTCTGCGGGTAACACAGTCAGGTCTCCACTTTAATGATTTAAGGCCACTTCCATTTAGGGGGTTGTGTGTGTTCGCAGCAGTAAGTCCTTGTTTGTCTTAGCAGCTCTGTTTCCATTCAGCTCAGACGCTGATGTTTAAAAATCTACAGCACAGAAAAAGTCTTTGAGACATTTGATATTTCCTACATGATTTATCCCTCGGAGGTTTACATTTCTGACTGTGCCTTTTATCGTCCGCCTTTAGATCCTGTTGTTCTTATGACACAGGAAAGGAAACATGGAGGATTCTTAAACGTGGTTTCTTTAAATTTTGGATTAAGAAATCAGAATTCAGAATCATAAACATGAGACAACAGGCCGGTTTGTGGGGCTGTCATGAAATGTGGATTATTTTAGGACAGTTCAGGGGCGGCTGTGGCTCGGTTGGTAGAGTCGGTCATCTCTCAACAGGAAGGTCGAGGGTGAATGTGTATGAATGGATGAGTTACTTCTGATGGTCACTTTACGCAGCAGCCTCTACCACCAGTGTGTGAATGTGTTGGTGTGACCTGCGGTGTAAAAGCACTTTGAGGAGTCAGAAGACGAGAAAAGAAATATACAAGCTCAAGTCCATTTACCATTTACTAATTCAGCAACAATAACAACATCATTTCAGAACAGATGGAAGACAAAAACACTCAGTTTCAGCGCCTTACACACAAAAGAAAGGTAACACAACTTCATTAACCTCCAGCTTACCGCTCGCTGTGGATCCATGTCGGCGTTCCTGCTGTTTATTGAAGCTGTGAGTATTCAGAGACAGACGGAGCAGGTTCACAGGAGTTCGTTATCCACAGATCTGCAGCTCTGTGAATGGTAAAAAAAAGACAGCTGTAGGTGAAGTACAGACCACTAGGGGCGCTGTCAAGTTTTATGGAAACAAAGTAGGTTTTAGCATGGAGAACAGAAAGTTAATAGGATGTTTCAAACACTCATTTTGAACTGAATGTGAATGAGTGCAGCTCACAGCGTTTGAGGTTTGGTCTTATTTCTTGAACATGTTCCTAAATTAAATAAAAGTACCTCTTATTAATGGAGGCCTTCATATAATCAATAAGGGTTAAACTTAAATTAAGAGAGTAGTGAAAGAACAATCCCCCTCCCTCATTCTATTTACAGTTTTATTTTAATTGTATTATTATTATTTTTTTTTCTTTCTAAATCTTATTTTAATTATATTTTTCTCTTCATAAATTTTGTTTGGATTTTTCTTTATTTTTATTTCATTTCATGTTGTATGTGTTCTTGTATGTTTAAAAAATAATACATAAAAATGTGCCAGGATGAACAAAATTTGTGATGAAATATGACAACTTGTAATGTAGTAAAACAGCCTGCAATAAAGTAATAAAAAAATAAAATAAGGGTTAAACTGTGCATGTAGCCACCAGTCTCAGTGGGATCGATACACCATGGAAGGATATTAGAAATAAAGACTTAAATTTACACAACTTTTACTTAATTTAAAGTCACTATAAGTCAAACAAGCATCCTTCCTATAGCTTGAAGATTTATTAAATTAGCCTGTCTGAGGTACAAACAGAAAGAGGCTCATGTTAACAGGTGTTTGATGAAGAAAAATGCACTTTAAATTATTTTTAAAGCTTTGCTGCCATCTAGTGGGTTATGTGCAGCATAGCATGTAACTAGACTGTAAACACAAATTGTTTTCATCATCATACAGTTTTTTAAATGGATGCAAGTATTTCAGCAATGGGATTTTATTTCTATGTTTCTTGTTTAATCACCGACCCACAGACGCAGCGGCAAAGAAGTGAAAATATAATCACAGTGAGGTGAAGCACCAAGCGGGTAAAGCTCTTTCCAAAATGAATTGTGTTAGCTTTTACTCGCTTTCAGCACTTAAGGATGGATGGTAAATGGACCTAAGCTTGTATAGTGATTTTCTAGTCTTCCGACTACTCAAAGCACTTTTACATCGCAGGTCATTCACACACTGATGTTAGATGCCGCTATGTAAAGTGTCTATCAGTGTATTAACTGATCCCGCTCATACGTCATGAGCATTTGGGGTTAGGTGTCTTGACCAAGGACACACCGAACATGTGGCTGCAGGAGCTGGGGATCGAACCCTCGACCTTCCAGTTGAGAGTTGACCAACTCTACCAGTGAGTCACAACCGCCTGATAAAAGTGACACAGAGTTAGCTTGCTATCTGTTGGACAGGCAGGTGCCAAACAGCGGTGGTTAGCTTGCTAAATTATTGGATTTTCCTTTACAAAGAATGAAATATTGTCAGGAAGCTTGCAGTGTATTTACTAAGCACTAAATGTAGGTGTGGGCGTGTGCTTCTGGTGGCACTGAGCCCAGGAGGAGGGGCCTAATTTGAACAAGCTGCAAAAAACATTACTACTCACTCGACCTTTAACGATATGGTTTTAAAATCCTTCTCCTCACACATAAAGCCCTTAACCACCAGGCCCCCTCCTACCTCACGGCTCTCCTTCACCCTCACACTCCTGCACGCAGCCTCCGCTCTTCAAAACCTCCTATCTCCCCCACTTAGAACCAAGCACCAAACCTGGGGGGACAGAGCCTTCTGCATAGCTGCCCCCCCCCCCCCCCCCCCTGGAACTTACTCCCTACACACATTCAACACTGCACCGACCCTCCTACTTTCAAATCACTGATCAAAACTCACCTCTTCAAACAAGCTTTTAACATGATTGTGATGTATTTTCTGTTTTCTTTTTTTTATTGTGATAAGGTGAACGAGTACAACAAAAATGTGCACATAAACATGACAATTAAAGTGACAGCAAATAAACAAAAACAGGCAAAACAGAAATAAACAAAACTAAATCAAAATACACAAACATTAGCAAAGACAAATACAATTGAAGTAGATATAATAAAAGTCAAGTAGTAAGTTGAAGTAGTGTGTAAGAAACGTGTGAATGTGTGTGTGGCAGTGTGATACATTAAAGTGAGTGGCTGAATGGGAAGTAGCAAGAAAAATAAATAGCAACAAAATTGAAGATAATTGAGAGGAAGAGAAAAGAGGGGAGAAAAAAATATATATATGTGTCAACATTAAAGGAAAGAAGAAATTTTTAAATTTGAATTTAAATATATAGAAATAATAAAATTTTGTTTTCTGTAGTTTACCTTTATTGTTGTTATCTTTATGATTTGTGTGTAATGTTGTGATGTCTGTTAGTCTGTCCATACTGTGCTGTTCTTTCTGTTTTTAACTATTGTAAAGTGTCTTTGAGTTTTTAAAAGCGCTTATAAATAAAATGTATTATTATTATTATTATTATTATTATTATTATTATTATCATTATTAATAATCAACCATCATAGTCAACCACTTTTTTGTACATATATATATTTACAATAATGGGTAGAATACAACATTTTAAATTATTTTACATTTTTTGTAGTATTTTTAACGGGGGGAGGCTTCTCCAGGCCCCCCTTCTTGGCGGCTTGTGACCCCACGGGGGCCCGACCCCCACTTTGGGAACCACTAGTCTACATTACTCTGTAGTAATGTAGACTTATATATCATAATATCCTTAAATATAAAGAAGCATTCGATGAAATACTCACGTAAAGTACCTCAACATGTGCTAAAGTATGATACTGGATCATAATATTTTGTTTTTATTCTCGTCGAGCTCACGAAGAGATTTCCCGCGCTTTCGCCAACGACGCTGTGTCCGGTCCATCCAATCAGCTGCGTGAGCCAATGGCGTGCGTTTGAGAAAGCGCTCTGTACCAATGAACGCGCGAGTAGAGTTGACACACCGAACCAATAAGGCGTCAGCAGCTATTGTGTGACCGAAGAAAGCAGGGTTCTGCCGGGCTCACTTCGCCGCTCCTCCACCCGGCTGCTCTTTCTGGATCTCACTGCAATGGCGGAACAGCAGCAGTTCTACCTCTTGCTGGGCAACCTGATGAGCCCTGACAACAACATCAGGAAACAATCGGAGGTGAGGAGAGAAACCGGGGGGGCCTTGTTACCGTTCACGACAAGTTTGGGCGAGTGTGGTAATCGGGTAGCGGTTGGGCTAGCCGAAGCTAACCGAAGCTAGCCGAAGCTAAGTCTCACGTCAGGCTCCGGAGCCCACGTGTAGAATGGAGCAGACACACCATGTTGCGTAGTTACGTGGAGATAATGTAGTCCTTGCTGCTACGATACAAGTCGTGACACTATGTGGATGTTGTGTGTGTGTACATGTCGCGCCAAGTGTGTTTGATTCACACTGAAATGTAACGTTTGTTATGGACGGAACCGTTATTCTGACAGTGTTAGCCGCGTTAGCTCTTCACCTAGCCACCCAGACTTGAGGAAGTAGCGCGATGGCTAAGCAGCTACAACAGCGCCTGATAAGAGTGTGTTGTTAAAACGTCCAGGAATAAACAACAAACATTCAGGTGTTGTTAGAAGCGATTAAATTTAAGTTTGTGTCGTTACAGATGAGGAGATAAGTTCATGAGGAGGGCAGGATGTGCTAACAGAGCTGGACGTTATGCAATGGCCTTCAGGCATCTAAAACACGTAAACTATCAAACTAGTCATCTCGGCTTTTAGATACAGTATAAAATATGAAGCTTTAGGTCCCTGTCTTCATCTTAGTTTGATAAAGTCAGTCTAACTTCACTGATTTATGAACAGAACAAAATCCAAGAGTGCCAAGTTAATCCAGCATGTTCAATTATCAAACAGGATTTCTAATGTTTCACTATTAAATCACAAGTTAAACATAACATCCAGACTGACCAGGAAACAACACAAACATGTATAGAAGTCAACATTATGGGGGTTTAATGAGTGTAATTCAGAGGGTCTTGAGACACTGATTTTAAAATGTAGTATCTTAGAGTAGGGCTGGGCGATATGGACCAAAACTCATATCTTGATGTTGATTAGCTGAAAGGCGATACTCGATATATGTATTTTATTAACAGTGAAAACACATGGAAAATAAACTACCTGATTGTGAATTTAAAAAGTAATATTATAAAATAAAAAAGTTCCTTAAATACAATAAAAGAGAGAGAGGAGGAGCAGTCAGTCATCATCAGTGAGATGAGAAAAAGGCGACCTGGCACCTCTGTAACGTTATTTTAATGCAACATAAACTATATCCATATTAACCATATTGTCTTATCCTATATCTTGTTTGAAAATATATCGATATGTCTTAAAAACTCAATATATTTCCCAGCCTTATCTTAGAGCCTCAAGTAAGGCTGTCAGCATGGCAGATACTTGCTCACTTTTTAATCGATTGTGTCATAAAGTAGTGAAGCTAGGGGTGTGGTTGGGCTAGTGGTTAGTGCGCACGCCCCATGTGTGGAGGTTGTAGTCCTCAAAGCGGACGACCCGGGTTCACATCCGACCCGTGGCTCATTCCCCTCTCTCTCTGATTTCTGACTCTGACTAAAGCCATACAAAATAGTGAGCCTATTAACAAAAAACAAGATCTGTTTCATAGGATAGGTCAACAGGAGACGAATGAACCCATCAGAACTCTAGTGCTGTAGCATTTGCCTAAAACATGAAGAGAGATCTAGATTTATTTAACTCTCTCATGGATCATGATACTAATACAGAGGGCTTGTTATGAAACACGTGGCATGAAAAAGTATCAGTGTTTTTTAACCCTCAGCTGCCTAATAATCATATTTTTTCTGGTTTTATTCAAAGCTTTTGAGAAGTTAAAATGAGATTAACTTTGAGCTACAACCAAGGAGAAGACGACCCACAGAAAGCACGTCAACACCCTGTTCAACAGCGAAGACTGTCCTCGTTGTTTTATTTCAGAATCGGCTGTAATGGCTGGTTATTCTCACACGCACGGGGAGTGTGAATTTGGTCAACTTAGCTCGCCATGGACAAAAAGTATGACATTAAATATCCAAACCAAAGATGTACAAGGCTAAATGAGACAACAGTGAGGTGGTGACTGGTGCAATATAATGTGTAATTATGTAATAACAGTATTTACATTAAGGGTGTGCATAGGTTGATATCAGAGGTGGAGGATAGTGATAATACATTATTTACATGATTACATTATTGATCATAAAATGAGTTTTAATAGCCCTATGTTCACTCAGTGTTTGTGTGATATATTTGTGCTCCAACACTGGCTGGCACGTTAAGGGTTAATCTGAAAGTGTTTAAAATAGTCTGAATTTGTGCGCCTGCTCTCCTTGTTTGCTCCAGTGTCGCTCGCGGAAGCGAATTATCTCACTTTCAGTCACGTCACATCAAAGCCAGGTCATCCCCTCTCGCTGGATTAGCTCCTGTGAGGATTTGTTTGGGCTCGGTCTCGCTGCCCTTTTCACTTTCTCTCTCCCCCCCGCCCCAAACCACCACCACGATTAGCCTCTCAACGCTGCAAAGCATTGTTAGCACGGGTTTACCTCTGTATCGTCCGACTTTTGGATGAGGTAGTTGAGTCTTATCACTCTCCCCTCCCTCGTTTGGCAGTCAGCGGTTTTCTTTGTAAGCCACAGACGGTCTGCCGCGATGCTAAGCTCATTGGAATTCATCCTTTATAGAGACGCTTCCCTTCTGTCACAATGGGAATCGATCCATACGGAGGAGACTATCACTCAACTTTAATGGTTAAAATACTACACATACTGTAAACCAAGCTGCTCAGCTTCTGGTTTACCTCATGCATTACTTCAAAACCTTTAAAGTTTGTTTCTGGGACTTCACGGTCTGGAGATTTGAGTGGCACATCTTTACTGTCCTGCATGTAGCCAGGTTTATTTGGCCAAGTGGGTGTTATTAGATGTAATAAAAGTCTCTTATCATGCGTGTCTTGTAAGCTGCTTGTGGATGCTTTGAGTTTCCCTTGGGAGTATTTACTTATACTTATATTTATTGGTCTTAAAATGGTTTTAAAAAAATGCCAAATCCAGCAGGAAACACAGAAGACTCTGCATAAGTCAAAAGAGCATCTGAGGTCTAGAAACCTGAGCAGGCAAGACGCCGCATTTGAAGGAGCCTTGACTAAATTTGCCTCTAATCAGCCGACTTTGCAACCCTGAATTTGTCCCTGCATTTTTATTCAAATTGTTCGGGAGTCTTCCTACTCCCCCACCAAACTGTTGCTCTCCCAGAGTTCCTCCTCCCCGTCCTGCTTCTTTGTCATGCAAATATCTGCATCAGCAATGAATCTACTCGAGGTGTTTACGCCTCACATTATCTTGTTTCTCTATCGGTAAAACCTCCGGCCTTCTCCACTGATTTCTCTCCTTTTATATCACATTAAGAAGTTTGTTTTTGTTTACTGTTACATGTGATCCTATTGTCACACACCCATGGTTCCACATGTCCTTTTATGGACTGTCCTGTGTGTGTGTGTGTGTGTTTGCATTTCTCTGGTGGCTTTAATGATGCAGCTTGTTAACATAGAGCATCAAAACAAACATGATCTGCATCAGTTCAACCAGTTTGTCCTGTTTCTTCCTGTCTTACGATTTAGTAAACAGTGTGTAAGATGCAGACAAACACGTTTAGCTCCTGCTTTTCTTCTGATGGTGCCTCGCTAACCATCATGATCAGATGTTTAGTGAAGTTGTTGTGAAATATGGAGTCAGCATTCAGGTGATTGATCAACGTGTTGTTGAAGACGGCTTTCTAAAATGTGAGGAAAGCTTGGACGTCGTGCCACCATTTAACTCTGCTGGATTAAAATGAAACCCCAAACCATTAAACTAACCTTTTGCATTCTATGATTTCAAGCTCCTCTTAATCTTGGTCATAATGCAGAGCCTGTAATTGGACCGTAGTCGCTCCTTTGACTGTTTTACAGGCGATTAAAGACCTGCAGGTGAAATATCCAGCTACTAAAAGAGGCTTTGAATTATCCATATCCATTTTAGTTGTTTCTTTAATGGATAAACTTAAGTGTCTGTTTCAGCTCACAGTCAGTAGAGTGTGTGCAGATAGACTAGAGGCCATCAGAATGACACAATCACGGGTGGATATTAATTCATCACAGAGCTTAAATCATGCGGACGTGTTTCCTGAATCTGCACAAAGAGCACGCCTCATCCTGACCGCTGTCTGATGATTCTTTTTTTTCCCCCTGCAGGAGACCTATGACACCATCCCGGGTCAGAACAAGATCACGTTCCTGCTGCAGGCCATCAGAGATGCAGCTGCTGCAGAGGAGGTTTGTACAGAAACATTCACAGATCTGTGACATGACGTGTTACGCTCTCGACTTCTGGAACACATGAATCCCCTCTATGTCTCTGTATACCAGTTAAACCGATACCTAGCAGCCAATTAGAGACGAGAACCTTTAAAAAAAAAAAATACTGTTTGTCCAGGAAAGCACAACAGCTGTGCTTTGAAAGCCATCCAAAGGTCTCGTTATGCCACTTCCTGTCTGTATTACTGCCATCTATCTGCTCCAAAAGGTGTGACACTGACGGCATTTAAAGAATGTGGTCCGCCCCCCCCCCCCTCTCAGCACTGGTTATGAGTCACAGTTTTGGCATTTGGGCCGTTGTGTTTACTTCTCTTCCAGCAGCTGCTTCGGCCCCAACGCTTCCTTTTCTTTACCTCCAGGCGGATATTTTTAGAGCGGTGAAACGGGAGCAGGCGGAGATGAGCTCGCTCCACCGAGAGTGAACCTGCCTCTCTGAGATGCTGCAAGTTTTATCACTGCAGCTTTGTTTTGTTTTCAAGTCTTTTGCTCCACTTTTATCTTTTAGTCCTGCGTTTAGAGACCCTGAAACAAGACTCCTGGGAGTTCAGCCGACCTGGTTTTCAGTTTCTAAAAAATTCAGGCTTTAATGCGTTTTTTATTAAATATGGAGGCTTTGAAACAACGGTGCATACAGACCTCTGCCTGCTGATTGGTTGTTCTCTGTCCTGTCATCGTTTTGCAGGACAAAACAAACACTGACTCCACACTTTACTTAACTTAAATCAAACACTTCTGATTTAGTTATTGAGCTATGTTGCCCCGCTGTTCCTGTTGTCTCAGAAGGCTGTTTTATGTTTTGCGTTACCTTTTTCGTTCCGTCAGGTCAAACAGATGGCGGCGGTGCTGCTGCGGCGGTTGCTGTCGTCGTCCTTCGAGGAGATCTACCCGGGCCTGACGGTGGAGATGCAGACGGCCATCAAGACAGAGCTGCTGACCAGCATCCAGCAGGAGAGCTCGCTCAACATCCGCAAGAAGGTGTGCGACATCGCCGCCGAGCTCTGTCGCAACCTCATCGGTAAGATCTCGGCTGTGAACACCAAGCAAACATAAAGTTTGTTATTTTAGTGTATGTCTGCTGTGAGAGGTCTAATGACTGATCGTGATGCTTTCTGTTCAGATGACGATGGTAATAACCAGTGGCCGGAGTTGTTGAAGTTCCTGTTTGACTCGGTAAACTCAGAAAAGGTCGGCCTGCGAGAAGCTGCCCTGCACATATTCTGGTAACCTCCTTGTTCACGTCGTCTCTTATTGAACTAAAGTGAGAGTACTGCTGTGTTCAGACTGAAACATGTTTGTGTCTTTGCTCGTTTCAGGAACTTTCCAGGAATCTTCGGTAACCAGCAGCAGCATTACATGGACGTCATCAAGCGCATGTTGGTTCAGTGCATGCAGGACCAGGAGAACCCACAGGTACCATCAAACCTGCAGTGATTTGAGCACATGACTGACTGATTTATGAGCGTGCATTGAACTCATTTGAATTCATCCTTCAGATCCGTACCCTGGCTGCTCGGGCCGCCGGCTCCTTTGTTCTGGCAAACGAAAGCAACACAGCTCTGCTGAAGCATTTTGCAGACCTCCTCCCAGGAGTCCTGCAGGTGAGTCATGAAGCAAAGTCCGGTTTTATGCTTTTTATCACCTCTATAAACAGATTCTGTTGTAGGCCATGGACATGATTTAGGGTTTCTTCTTAAACTATATTGTCGGTCTTGTTTCTTACACTGGCTGTTTACTTGCTTTGCTTTCTCTGAGTAAATCCGCCTTGATGTTAACCTGCAGGCGCTTGGACACTATTCTGTTTTTTATAGAGCTCTATAAACAGATATGAGTTATTGAAATGTCCACAGAGCTGTTGTATGTGTCTCTGTGTAAATAACATGTGGAGGGCGGGACTTCAAAGTAAAAGCCGAGTGTTTGCCTTCAGTGTTAGATGTTGTTTGCTTCCAGGTCGTCTTTATTAATCGTCTCTCATCAGTGCAAACAGAAGAACTTAAAGCTTTTCCTCCCTTCAGATATTTACTTAATCTTTTCTTTCAACCAATCGACACGGCAGCATCAACGTCGATCCTGCACTTATTCCCCATCCTTGATAAGTTCATGTTTTTTTTTCTCACCCTGTGACTGTGGTGAACGTAGAATAAGCAGCGTGACACTGAGTGGATAAGTGTTTGTTTTTTGCGACACTGACCTGAGCTCCCTGTTGTTCTGAACCAGGCGGTGAACGAGTCGTGTTACCAGGGCGACGACTCAGTGCTCAAGTCTTTGGTGGAAATCGCCGACACAGCTCCCAAATACCTGCGACCCAATCTGGAGCCCACGCTGCAGCTCTGTCTCAAGGTGAGCGAGAGAGAAACACAACTTCAGTACGACAAAGACTTGTTGATGCATTGAATGTGTTTTTATAACACACGTCATCGTGTCTCCTCAGCTGTGTGCAGACACAAACCTGACCAACATGCAGAGGCAGCTCGCTCTGGAGGTCGTCGTCACTTTATCTGAAACAGCAGCCGCCATGTTGAGGAAACACACGGCCATCGTGGCTCAGAGCGGTGAGGATCTGCTCCATCTTTAATTCACTGCACGTGTCCACCATGAGTAGTTTCGTAGAACAGTTGAGTGAGAGTACGTGTGTGTCGTTGCTTCAGTGCCTCAGATGCTGGCGATGATGGTCGACCTGGAGGATGACGACGAGTGGGCGATGGCTGACGAGCTCGAGGATGACGACTTTGACAGGTATGAAACAAACACCTGCTCCACTGCAGGAGTGAAATCCTCCTCTACCTTTACTTCACTACAAGAAAAAGACTAACTGAGGAGGAAGCTAAGCAGGAAACTAAAGGAAAATATTAGAACAACGTCAAAGTGGTTTCAAACTGAGGGGTTAAAGACAGTTCAAACAAAGTGATGTGTGTGTTGAGTGATGTGTGTGTTGTCACTTGCAGTAACGCCGTGGCCGGGGAGAGTGCTCTGGACAGAATCGCCTGTGGTTTGGGAGGAAAAATCATCCTGCCGATGATCAAACAGCACATCATGACCATGCTGCAGAACCGTGAGTAACCATCTTTAAACGCTTTTATATTGAAACTAATTTAAACTTGTACGTGAAGTTGATGTTAATGCTGTTTGTGTGTGTTTGTAGCTGACTGGAAGTACCGTCACGCCGGGCTGATGGCGCTCTCTGCCATCGGTGAGGGCTGCCACCAGCAGATGGAGGCCATTCTGCAGGAGATCGTCAGCTTCGTCCTCCTCTTCTGCTCCGATCCTGTGAGAAAAGACAACTTTCACACATTCTTCATACCTTCATTACACTTTCTGTTTCTCTACTGCGGGTATAAAACTGACTCTCCTTTTCTCTCCTCAGCACCCGAGGGTCCGATACGCTGCCTGCAACGCCATCGGACAGATGGCCACAGACTTCGCCCCCACCTTCCAGAAGAAGTTCCACGATAAGGTGAATGAAGTGACACTTAAAGGTCATACAGCCACCAGACAAAGGAGACGTCTTTTAGATCAATGTGTCACATGTGTTTTAAGATTTTTGCAGATGCATTCAGATCTGTTTAACCGTCTTCTTCTCTGGCAGGTGATCTCCGCTCTGCTTCAGACCATGGAGGACCAGAGTAACCCTCGGGTTCAGGCTCACGCTGCAGCCGCCCTCATCAACTTCACAGAGGACTGTCCCAAAACTCTGCTCATCCCGTATCTGGACAGCCTGGTGCAGCACCTCCACGTCATCATGGTGGCCAAGCTGCAGGAGGTAAGAGAGGACCGATCAGCATCATCACAGCCTCCTGCTAACATTTTTAAACTGCAGGATTCTTAACAGAGTCCTCTTCACTCCCCTCAGCTGATCCAGAAAGGAACCAAACTGGTGCTGGAGCAGGTGGTGACGTCCATCGCCTCGGTGGCCGACACGGCGGAGGAGAAATTTGTGCCATATTACGACCTGTTCATGCCGTCGCTCAAACACATCGTGGAGAACGCCGTGCAGAAAGAGCTGCGGCTGCTCCGAGGGAAAACCATCGAGTGCATCAGTCTGATCGGACTCGCTGTCGGCAAGGAGAAGGTAAAGGGTTAAATCAGAGTAACGGGATGTTTTCTACACCAATAGTTAAATAATGCAGGGATGATATTTTATCTTTAAGGCTATTCAAATCTAACAGTTACCGCCTGTGAGGCTTCAAATATTGACCTTTTCTTCTCTTCGTCGTTTCAGTTCATGCCAGACGCCTCGGCCGTCATGCAGCTGCTCCTCAAAACTCAGACGGACTTCAACGACCTGGAGGACGACGATCCTCAGGTCAGAACACTTTGAGATCACCGTGATTTGTCCGACTCTCTTCGATGTTTTTGTACCTCGTCGTGATGTTTCTGTCTCTGTGGGTGTGTCGTTTAGATCTCGTACATGATCTCGGCCTGGGCCAGGATGTGTAAGATCCTGGGGAAAGAGTTCCAGCAGTACCTTCCTGTGGTGATGGGCCCGCTGATGAAGACAGCGTCCATCAAGCCTGAGGTGGCGCTGCTCGACAGTAAGTACACTCCAGCAGTGAAGTAGTGATTCACATTGATTTAAAGATGCAGGATAACTCCCTGTTCATAAATCTGGTAAATGTAGTCCTCCTTAATAAAATCCTGTTGCCTCATTACTTAGGGTAATAAATAAACTCCCTTCAGAACACATCCAACATGTATTAACACATCAGTCTTGATTTATTTTGCGTTGCTCTTTAAAACCCCTAAATAAGTTCTTCCTCATTTGTTTGGCATGCATGAAGTCAAGCTGATACACTTGCAGCGCCCTCTGCTGGATTACAAAGCAAACTGACATGTGGAGATGATTATGACCTGTTTAAATACAAAGTGAAAGATCCAGACCTTACTCATACGTGTGTGTGTGTTGTAGCTCAGGACATGGAGAACATCTCGGAGGACGACGGCTGGGAGTTTGTGAACCTCGGAGACCAGCAGAGTTTTGGGATAAAGACGGCCGGCCTGGAGGAGAAAGCCACCGCCTGCCAGATGCTGGTGAGTGACCCAGACCAGCACAGGGGACATGAACACGTACAGCATGTCCTGACGTAGATCTGTTTATCTACATATCTGGCTGTGTGTGCTGTCAGTAAGAGGATCTGTGTTGTTTTGCAGGTGTGCTATGCCAAAGAGCTGAAGGAAGGTTTTGTGGAGTACACGGAGCAGGTGGTGAAGCTCATGGTTCCTCTGCTCAAGTTCTACTTCCACGATGATATCCTTTTGTGCTCTAACTTTAGTCCATTAAACAACATGTACAACATTACAAAGAGTTTGAAAAGCTTGTAGACGTTAGGTCAGGGTAAGAATGTGAAATTCAGAGATGATAGGACGAAGAGCTTCCTTGACTTCACTCACGTGTTCGGGTGGCGGCCGCTGAGTCCATGCCTCTGCTGCTGGAGTGTGCGCGCGTCCGAGGGCCGGACTATCTGACCCAGATGTGGCACTTCATGTGCGACGCTCTCATCAAGGCCATCGGCACCGAGCCAGACTCTGACGTCCTCTCTGAGATCATGCACTCCTTCGCTAAGGTAAAATAATTCTCCACTTCCTCACAGAAGTCTAGATTCCTTCTTTCAGTCAGACTTTGACGTCGTTGTTTTTCTGCTTCAGTGCATCGAGCTGATGGGAGACGGCTGCCTGAACAACGAGCACTTTGAGGAGCTGGGCGGCATCTTGAAGGGAAAACTGGAGGAGCATTTTAAGAACCAGGAGCTCAGACAGAGTGAGAAGAATTCATCACAACATTTCTCTGCTTTGATTCAAACATTGTTCTGTTTCTTATCTTATATATATCTTACACTGACTTGTCTATGCTTCCTCAGCGAAGAGACAGGATGAGGATTACGACGAGCAGGTGGAGGAGACGCTACAAGACGAGGTAAACGCTGCCGCTCGTGTAGAGTCGTTTGGTAAAGACGGAGTGAAGTCTTAAAGATGTTCACTCCTTGTTTTCGTCTCCTACAGGATGAGAACGACGTCTACATCCTGACCAAAGTGTCGGATATTCTGCACTCGGTGTTCAGCAGTTACAAAGAGAAAGTGCTGCCGTGGTTTGAACAGCTGCTGCAGCTCATCGTCCAGCTCATAGTGAGTACTGAGCCGCCATTTTTCATCAGAACTGAAGTTTTGAATCTGAGACTTTTTTTTACAGACTCACATTTGGCCACTAGATGGTGCTAACAGTTGTGTCTTAAAATACTCTATTGTCTTTAATTCTTTACTTTAACAGAAGTTCAGTTTTTTCCCGACTTGAATGTTTCATCAAAAAAGTAAAGCTGATATTTCTGTGACCGTGCGGTTCAACATGTGCGACGCCATCATCACAGAATGTTTTCACACTCAATCTAACGGACTCACCTGGTGTTCAGTGTCCCAACAGGCCGTGGGCGGACAGGCAGTGGGGTCTGTGCATCTTCGACGACGTGGTGGAGCACTGCAGCCCCTCCTCCTTCAAATACGCAGAGTACTTCCTGCGGCCGATGCTGCAGTCGCTGTGTGACACGAGCCCGGAGGTCCGACAGGCCGCCGCGTACGGAGTGGGAGTCATGGCGCAGTACGGAGGAGAAAGCTACCGCCCATTCTGCACAGGTACAGTCCAGCTTCTCTCTCTCGTCACCTGTGAGGTTTTAAGACGTTTCCGCCTTCTCGCTGACTCGACCTTTGTGCTTCAGAGGCGATCCCCATGCTGGTGCGAGTCATCCAGGCAGCCGACTCGCGCGCCAAAGAGAACGTCAACGCCACAGAGAACTGCATCTCTGCCGTCGGGAAGGTCATACGCTTCAGACCCGAGTGTGTCAACGTCAACGAGATCCTCCCACACTGGCTCAGCTGGCTGCCGCTCAACGAGGACAAGGAGGAGGCGGTGCACACGTTCGACTTCCTGTGTGACCTCATCGAAAGGTACGACGGCCCTTTTTTTTTTTTTTAAATCTCTGTAGAGTTTAAAACTAGAAAAATGAACAACCCGTCTGATCGTTTGATTCCCTTTACAGCAACAACCCGATCGTCCTCGGACCGGACAACTCCAACCTGCCCAAAATCTTCCTCATCATCGCAGACGGAGTCGTAAATGAATCGGTGAAGAGCGAAGACGCGTGCAGCAAACGGCTCGCCAACGTCATCCGTCAAGTACAGGTGAGCCCCTCCCCTGAGTCTTTTCTGCTTTCCTGCTATCTCAAAGGTTTATTTTTGGAAAGGTCTGATTCAAACCCAGGACTACAGCCTCCGTTGCCCTCACCATAGTTGAAGTACTGTCCCGCTCATGTTCAGATTTTGACTGTTGTGGTTTTGTCCCTCAGGTGTCGGGAGGATTATGGACACAGTGTGTATCGACGCTGAACGAGACGCAGCAGAGAGCCATACAGGACCTACTGAACACGGCCTGAGCCTGAACCCCGTCACCTCCCTGCTCTCTTTATCAACAAAAAAAAAAGCCCATGAAGAAGAAAAAGTCGAGCCCTTGGACCGCCCCCATAACACTCCCTGTCCTCCCTCTCGCTCTGATCAGAAAGTCGCCGGCTTCACCCCATCACCACCCCCACCCGATCGTTAAAATAAAAAATCCCTGTGCGCCGGGGGGAGCAGGTCGGATATAAAAGACGATGGAGGACTGAACCATCCACCTCAAAGACTTTCACCCTGAACCCGAGGCTGCGGGGACGAGAGAGGAGAGTGACCCCGTCCTTTCATGTGTCTTTATCTGGACGTTTTGTTTCCAACCATTCCCTGATGTTTGTCCTCCACGTCGCCCCGTTAACAAACTCATTGGACAGTCGGGCTCGGGGGGGGGGAGGGGGAGTGGGGGGGAAACGGGGACATTTAATGGACTGATTTGAACGACATGGAAATGCACACTGGGCGATCACTGCCTGTCTCCTGTGAATCTACTTTTTTTTTTGTATTTTTATTTCTTTTCTCGTTCAGTGTTACCTGGGTGGGGTGGGGTGGGGGGGCGGCCTCTAAAAGTAACGGCATGTTAAGTGGCTAACTCTAGAAAATATAAATAGTTAGGAAATTTACATCCTCGTTGTCTGGGAGATCTGATTTAAGCAGCTTTTTCCTCCATAGCCTTCCAGATGTGTTTCTGAAAATGTTTGCTGAACGGTTCTCAGCCCTTAAGGTAGCATTGTAAAAGGGGGAGGGGCTCTAAGAAAAGAGCAATAAACCTGTGTAGTCACGGCAACACGGCATGTGACACAAAGGAGGAAACATGAATTGTAGAGTTTCTGTAAAATGCGTGCTACCATACTCTTAACTTTAAGGTTTTGACCCCTTGCAGCCCCGCAGGTTTGTGATGGAACTCCAGAAAATACCAACAATAAAATTCCATTTGAGAAAGTCGACATTTCAGCAACTTCATTCACTAACCTGAAGAAATGTGTTGCAGAATTTCTATTGGTTTTCTTTCCCTATGTTTCTCTCTCTCTGTCCTCTCTCTCCTTTTCCTGAGGAAGGAAAAATAACCTTTAGTTCAGTTTTCAGATATTTTAAATCCACTTCACCATGTTTCTCTAACTCTATGTCTCTAGTCTGTCTACAAACCTCCCTCCTTTCCGTCTTCTGCCTGCTCCACTTTTCAGAAAATGTGTGCTCAAACAGGCTGTGTAGAGGTTTTCCCTTCATGACATCACAAAGGGCAGTAGCCCCTCCCCAGGTGGGTGACACTCCCACAGCTAGGTGTTTGTTCTGCCCTGAGTCTGCCTTCTCACCGTAAACAATAGGACATGGAGTGAGAAAGCACCCAAGCCCTTCCAGAGAGGGGGCGTGGTCAGACACAGCTCATTTACATATTTAAAGGTACAGACAGCGTGTTCTGAGCAGGGCTGAAATAGAGGGGTTTATAGACAGAGGGTAATGACCTGTACGCATCATTCAGACACTTGTAGACGGAGAGCATCAGTTTGAACAGAGCAGCCATGCTTTATTTATCAGGACATTAAGACCAACAACAGCAAAGAAACATTTAAATTAAAGCTCTCAACCAAACAGTCGTGGAGGATGACGTGGTTCCTTCTGGAGACGGCTGCAAAAACGAGTTCAACAAAAAAAAAAAAACCTAAATATGCTCAAGCGTGTGGTACAGTTAGCACACTCGGTTAGCGGTCGTCTAGGAGGCTAAAACTAACAGGCTAACACGACAAACCCTGCAGGAAATCTTCTCTTGAATTAGCGTTAAGTTGTCTTTTTTATTTCTTGCAGGGCTGTTGCGTTAGTTTTAGCTAAGAGTGATAAACAAACTGGCTTGTGGTTGTATTTAAGAATGGAAACATCTCCTCTGTACACACAAACAAAGCATTTACTTCATGTGAAATCCATTTTGGGTTTTTTTTTAAGTTGGCAATTTGACTCCCCAGACCTGCTGGGAGACACCTGGCGTGGGTAAAATGAGTCAGTTTTCTTCAAGCAAGGCAGTGAACCCTCGAATGATGATGCAAGACTGTCGATTTTTAATGTGCTAGACACTAGATTTGCACCGTTAAGGCTAAATGAAAGTGATTCTCAAAGACCAGCTTTTTAAAGATGAAACAAATACCCGAGGATTGTTTTGATTTTAGAGTCAGAAAGGCCATGATGAAGAGAACAAGCTCACGTACTCAGGAGGGGGCGAGCTACCGTTGAACTTACAGTGACTACACAGAGGGCGTTTGTGATTTTTTTTTTTAAGCGTCTTAACTTTCCCCGACAAGATGATGGATATTTACAGTGGCGAGGACGATCTGTACAGGCTGGTCAGAGAGGAGGTGTGAACGTGCCAGGAAGAGAGAGAAATGTGTGATTCTCATAGGACAAACAACGACACAGTCTGCTTCTCCTTTTCATTCTTATTTAGTCTTTCCTCACGTTAACCCCTCGCTCGTCTTCTACTGGAGCATGTCCACGAAGGCGTCAAACTCGTCAATGTTTTTCTCGTAGACGGCCAGTTTCTCGGGCAGAGAGTCCTGCAGCAACAAAAATGAACTTTAAATTTAAAGTTTTTTTTTATCTTTGGAGTGAATGTGGGTTTAAAGTGAGGAGTGTGTTACCAGGTCGTCTGCCATGGACTGAGAGCTGATGTGCAGAGAGAGGCTCGCCAGCTGAGGAGGGTTTTGAAACTCGCGGTAAAACGTTCCCAAATCCATCGGCAACAAGTCGTCTTTAGAGAAGGCTGGACGCTAAAACACGGATACAGACGCTGGGTCAACATGCAGAATTTCATTTTGTGGATTTTGTTCTGACACTGAAACAAAACGGACGTTGATAATACGTACAAAGTCGATCATGACAAAGTCGTCCTGCGGCCCTGATCCCTCCGAGCCCTGAGAGTGGAGACTGGCCTGCAGGGGGGAGGGGCATGGAGGAGAGTCTGGAGGCTGCACCTGAACACACACACACACACACTGATGTTTACATTTTTCTCTTAGATACAAACAAAAGACTTCTGCTTAATGAAGAAAGGACTTTTAGTGACGTGTAAATATCGCTCTAAATCTTACCATGGGGTCATTGTCCTCGGAGTCGAGGCCTCGAGGAGCGAACGCAGCAAACGGAAGATCCAGACTGGCTGCCGTGATCTACACACACACACAGGAACACACAAACATGAAGCTACAGACCGTAACTCAGCTCACAACATCACCTCAGACTGATGTTACTTTGGAAAGAAATGGAATATGTTTGATGTACCTGTGCGCTGGGTTTATTAACAAACGCTCCGACTTTCCTCGTGAAGGCGTTGAGCGACTCCACGGGGTCGGAGGGAGAAACGCTCCTCCGTACTTCGTCCCTGCGTCCCTCGCCGCTGTTCGACAGACCGTCATCATCACCGCTGAGGAGAGAGAGGAGACGCTGTTACGTTTAATCAAACAGTAACCTCGATGTTTATTCCTCAGAGTAAATCTACGATGTGTAATGTGGCTCATTCAAACATTTATTAAGAAAATAGAGTCATGAAGAAAGGTTTCTCACGTACTCTGATCGGCCACATTTACCCGACGTGAATAAAAAAATAACTCTGATAACATTTTCGAGTAAGGCCGATGTAACAAGACAGAAATGTTATTCATGCTAATCTGAGGGGATGAGGAGAGAGTTACCTGCTGCCAGGTGTGTTGGGGGCGTGCTCTACGTTCAGGTGGGCATCAGCTGCATGAGGAGGCTGCGCAGGAACCAGCACGACCCCGCCCTCTTTCCCAGCATGCAACACCTGAGGGAACAGAGCACAGCAGAGTTACAGCACATGAACGAGAAGAACACTGAGATAGGTCGTTTAGAGTGTTTTTTTTTTTTTACCTGGTTTGGATTGGCAGTGGGGTGACAGAACTCAGCAGCTCCCCCTAGAGCTGAAGGCTGGTATGACAACCTGGAAGCGTAGAGCTACACAGAGAGACAAAGAACGAAGAATGAAAACGAACGAAACATGATGGATGTGCAGAGTCACACTGCATGACATGATGCTGACAAGTTAAGGCTCAGCGCTCGGATCTGAAGGAGTCTGAATGGAGTTAGGGAGGACTTAACTTAAAGGCCACATAATGATTTTAACATGGCTTACAGGGACGTGAATTTGACTTTAAGAAGGTTCTCACTCGTCAAAATGATTTCTGTCGGAGCTACTTCACATAGATTTAGTTGTTAAAGGCATCAGAGGCTGTAAAGGGTTAAAAACTACAACTCCCATGATTCAACGCTACCTAAAGACTCCAACAAACTAAATCTTTTGTTGCAGTTTTAGATGAAAGAAAGCAGCAGAAATTACACCTTAAACCTCAGTTATGAATTTAATCTCCCTCTCTCGTTTATTTCTGATGCTCGTCTTTTGTTTTTGGTGAAATGAATGGCGTCTCCGTGAGTCAGACTCGCCTCCTGAAAGATCAATTTTTAAGGTTTGACTTGGATCAAACATAATTCTAAGATTGTGGTTAGTCAATAAAATAAATAATGAAAATGGTTAGGGAGTCAGACGGGATCAGAACCTGGAGATCTGCGTTGATGAAATTTGAAATGAGGCAGACAAGATGGTGAAAATAAAGTCTGACACACCCAGGAGCGACACACACACACACACACACACGACCTGGAGCATCACACATGCACACACACACATGCTCTGGGGCGGCACACACACACACACACTCACACACACATGCTCACACCCCTAAATGAAAAGATGAATCTGAGTGTTGTTCATTAAGAAGTGAATCACACACAGTCACACTCTCACAGTGGCCAGCAAAGACTCACAGTGTGAGTGACAAGTCCAGGAGCCAATGGAATCTGCAGACTGTCCAGGGGGAGGGGCTTAGACAGTTTAGAGGGCGAAGGGCTCAGAGTGCACACGCACTGAGATAACGCACACACACACACAGACGCACACAGATACAATAAAGGAAAACAGACAAAGAGAGAAAAGAGAAATGAAAACAGAGAAGAAGTTTCAGGATAAAGACAGAGATTAAAAAAAAGAAGAAGAGGAGTAAAGGTGTGTTTTTCTTACCTGAGAGGGAGGGGAGGTGGAGAAGGAGGTGGTGCAGACCTCCTGTGAGTCCTGAACGCCTGCAAACGGTCCTCCGTCGTCCTCATCTGGAGCTCTGCACAAACACACACATTTAGAATTTAGAATATATATAAGGTAACCAATATTATAAATAAGGTTACCAATACATATTATAAACAGGCCAACTGGAGGAGAGTGAGCACGTGGGGAGGGCGGGCCTTAAAGAGACAGCAGCTGGAATGAAGCGTTTCAGGCCGAGGCTGACCTGAGGGATTTTACTGACGAGGTTTTTGAGCTACACGTCTCACAACACAGCTCAACAGGTATCCCAGACTGACATCACTAATGCTGAAAATAGATCTCCTTTAAGGTGGGAGTAATGTACTCACCTGTAGTTGCAGGGCTGTCCCATGTTTGCAGGTCGCTGGCCGCTGCAGGGAGGATCCACAAAGTGATCCACGATGATCCCCATGATGGGAGCCGACCGCTCAAACTGTCTGCAGAGGACAGAGGACATTTTGAAGCACAAACTTCTAATAGGTCGATGCATATCTTTTTAAAAAGACTCAGAAATGTTCATGAAACATGTCACATCTTTTCCTTAATTTATCTTATTTATATGTACTTCTTATTTCTTAGTTAGGCCACGTGTGTGTGTGTTACCTGTTGGACATGAAGGCCAGGTTGGTGCGGTACGCGCATGACAGTGTGACTGTGCCCACGGGTGTGCCGACGACACCGACCCGCACCGTCTGAAAACCTGGAACACAAACAATTCATTTACTCACCTTAACCTACACATCAGCTGAAGTAAAACAGCGAATATGATTAACAGTTAATTACTGAATCAGCCATCATTAAAATGAAAAGGTCGTGTTACCTTCTCCGAGTCCACTCAGCTGGACTTCCCCAAAGTAAATCCTAGAATGAAGAGAGACACAGAGATGGTGAAACAGGTTTCACATAAATTGCATGAAGAAGAATGTCAAGGTTAGAGAGGGAAACCCCAAATGTGTAAAAAGCGAGTGTCGTAGTGCAGCTGTTTGCCGGCTTCACTTATTTGTAGGTCGGTTAAATCAGCTGTTTGCAGAGACGAGCACAGACCACTGACCTGTATAAAATGACGTAGTCGTGTCCCTGCTTTCTGGACAGTTTGTAGGCGGGTGTTACTCTGGTGATGGCGAGCAGAGACTTCAGGAGGACAGACAGACGGTTGTAGACCGTGTACGACACCTTGATGTCCTTATCACACCTGCAGAAAAAGAAAAACAAGTTTTTTCTTGAGAGAAGCTCGTTTTCTGTTTCCTGTAATACTTTAACTCCCCGGCATCCCTTTTTCATTCCTGTTTCTTTCTTTTATTGTAATTCGGGGAATGTAACGAGATCTATCGTGCAAAAAGAAAATGAGAGCAGATTTCACTCACTTTTCGTTCATCTCCAGGCACCAAGTCTCCAACTCCATCGAGTCTCCCTGAAATAAAGAGACAGAAACATTAATGCAGGGACAGTAACGTCCACTGAAATCAAAATGTCCAGTTGTTTGATTTCATGGGAAGTGGTCTGCCTTCTGTTCAAAATGTATAAAATCCTCTGACACGTACCTATCATGACATATTTCTTGTCTCCAAGCTCTCATATTCCTGACTTTCTGTTTTCTAAACATCTGATGTAAAAGTCCCTGAACAGCTAAATGTCATCAAAGTGAAAATTAGTTCCATAAAAGAAGAAAAAAAAGAAGTAAAGCAGAGCTCTACCTCCGACGTCTTCAGGGAGATCTCGACGCACATGGAGCGTCCGATGCCGGGGAGTTGTCCGGCCAGCGCCTTCTTGGCTTCATGAGTCACCTCGGGGATATCTTTGATGGCTAAATTAAACTAGAAAAAGACGAGAATTCAAAATAATAATCAAATACTCTGAGAACACCATCGTGACCCAAAGCATCCACTGACTAATGTTAGTTTATATGTATTTATTTTATGGGAGATCAAGGTTCTTACCTAACCTATGGGGTAATGTTCTTTAATGTAAAGTCATACTAAAGGGTAAAAGAATGGTTTTAATTTTTACCCAATCAGATCCTGTCGGTGATGAGGACGAGCGAGTGCAGATTTTCTCTCCAAGGCGAGCCTGGACGATCACCTGGACTGTCTGCACACAGGACAAAAACAAAAATCAGATCATCTTCATCTTTATCTACCTTCATTTCTTTCATTCTCTGATCATATCATATCAAACACATCCAAGTTAAAACACAAATTATGCACCTAATTTAGTCTCATTACATAGTGCTCATTAAGATCAGCTCAGAGGTAAAATGATTTTCTAAACATTACTGTTCACAGAGCTCAGAGATTAAATGTTCATCTTACTCAAGTAATATGAATAGACTTCATTTATTTTATTTAAAAGTAAAAGCTCTTAATCCAGCTTTCTGTGTTTAATTTACTCAAAGAAACAGCAGTTTGATTAATTTATTATTTAAGTGCAGTAACCAACAATGAACCACCAGAGGGCGCCCTCTCTATATAAAGTGATTTATAAAAGATAAAATACATTTATTTTAAACCTATAACTTTTAATTAGAGTCTTACTTAAATATTTGATATGAGTACATCTTACAGCTCATTGAGATAATTTAGATTAAACATAAATTAAAAGGAAACATTTACAAGTTAAAAAGGTTGTTTTAAAATTCTTCTTCCTTGCCTTGATTTTATTAACTTTCATATGCTCATAACTCTTCTTCACCTACCTTATGTTCTCCATTATATTAAGTTCATTGATAATATCACAGATCAATTACCACTCTGAATATATATTATATATATCTATAAAGCACTTTCTTTCCCTGTGTTTAACATCGATCTAAAATTGTTTTCTTATGGTGTCGCTGCATCTTCCTGACCTGGTTTTGTCGAGCACGCTGTTCTTAGTCAAGTCAAAGTTTATTTATAGAGAACATTTAAAACAACATCAAAAGTGCTGTACAGGTTTTTAAAAAAAGCCAATAATTAGGAGCAAAATAAAGTGGGAGTAGACCCAGAGCGCGCTGGAGGGATTAGATATCCCGTCTGGCCTGGGAGCACTTCAGGGTCTCCCAGGAGGAGCTGGAAAATAGTGCTGGGGAGAGGAACGTCTGGGGGACTTGCTTAGCTTGGGACGTCCACGAGCTTCTGGTGTGTTGACCGCAGAGCTCTGACTGCAGCATGTTGGTGCAACAGCTCGGATAAACACGGCAGTATTACATTCATATTATTATCATCGTACTGCTTTCTTACCTTCAAGGCAAAGAACTTTATGAACTTGTCCAGATCTTTTTTATCCTGCGGACTCAGGCCACTGTCCATGTTTTCACGAGCCTAAAATCAGACAGATCAACATGTTTAGAGACGAACATCCACCACAGCAGCTTCAAGTGTAAAGTTTGCAAAATAAACAGTTTTTAACAGTCGTTAAATCCTGGTTAGTTTAGCAATAAACTTCTAAATACTACCCTACATATACTATGTGCACAGTATCGTACAAATATGGTCCCCCGAGGTGTTTCTTCAATTGCTTTCTATAAATAGTGTTAATGTAGTAAGAGGGGAGAGGACTTCCATGTTTTCATTTCTCTATTCGACTGTGTGTTTAAGGAAATCTGTGTTTGCTCTGCGTAGTAAACAAACGGCCTGTTGTGTCTCGTCTGGTGCCGTATGTTTATGATTCTAAATTCTGTTTAGTAACTAAGTGTTTTGATTTTCCAGGAGCAAAGCGGTCATCTTGTCCTCAACTTTTAGCCAGTGAGGACGACTGTGCATACGGATCCTGTAGCTCAAGTGCTGACTGCTCTGCACCTTTAAGAAAAAGCTAAAGACCCAGCTCTTTCATGAATACCTACTAACTTAATGATGATGGTCTCCATATTATTGATGATGATGATGGTTTTTGTTTGATAACGACGACTTATAAGATGGTTTCTATACTGATTAGAGCTCTCAAGAACTGCCCTCAATGTTGTGCTTTGCCTCTGGTCACTTCCTGTCAGCACCTGTGTGTCCAATCAGACTCAAAGCTGATCGTTTGCTCTTACTGACATTGTTCCCTTTTTTCTAGATCCTTGCTTGTGTTGTTCTTACTCTCTGATGTACGTCGCTTTGGATAAAAGAGTCTGATAAGTGAATTGTAGAATTGTAAACTGTTCTTTACCTGCAGGCTGCTTTAATCTTAAGATAAGAAAAGATATCTTTATTGTCACTGTACAAGTAGAACAAATATGTTGGAGCAAACCTGTAAATACATTATTTATATATATATTTATTTTGTACAAGGGGTGTTTGTACTGTTGTTATGAAGGGTGATATGTTCCCCTTCATGCACATTGCATTACTTTCTTTTACACCTTATGCTGGATGCTTGTGTGCTAATATTGCTACATGAACGTGTGTAATGTGAGATGTCTACAAATAATGCAAAAATCAATAAAAGACAGTTGAAATAAACCTGTAAATACATAATAGAAGTAGATAATGAACAAAATATACAGAAATAAAAACATGTATAAATAACAATAACATTAAATTATAGAATAACAGGTGCTGAGCTAATTACAGCATTGCAACAATAAAAATATCATACACTTAATTTGCATAACATGTAAATAAGTAAATAATAACTATGATATTTATTATTTTCACAACACAGATCAGCTGATTCTGAACCAAAACAATCATTTAAACAGCTGATTTGTGGTGCTTTAATAACGTGAAATGACATATTTACCAGCTGTACACTATGCGTGATACATTAATAAAGCTTTTAGCTGCAAACATAGAATAATAAGAAGGTTTTATAGAATTAAAGTGAATGTTTGTGTGATGAGTTAGCATGTGAGGCCTCCACGTTTACATGAAATATCCGAGTTAAAAATTGAATTTATAATAAACTACAAACACTGACAACTAGTTTAAACGCTGCTTAACAACCTCTGGGAGATTAATAATGTTTCATTTGATTATTTTATTAATAATTTCTCGACATAAGCGGGTCACTGAGGAGGTGACTCACTGGTCAACAAGCGTTAGCCGTTAGCAACCGTTAGCTTCATACGACACACTTTATGTTTATAACAAAACAGTCAAACTTACATCCGCTTTTCCCTTTACAGAGCAGCTCCAATAAAACGTCACTCAATCGTAAAAAAACGACATGAAATAACGTGTTTAAGACGCGCAATTCTCGATGTTTACAACGACAACAACGGCTGCGCTACTTTCTGTTTATCTTCTCCATGTCGACGTGTTTTAGTCGATTGCAGTTTCACGTCGGCACTTTCGTTACTTTTTTGTCGTCCGGCATATATATATATCTTATGAAAAAGAAATAACTCACATAGATGTAAATATTAAGGAAACGCCACACTAAGCGTAATAAAATAAAAAAAAATGCGAAATATTTTTTTAACCAGTAAACAATCATTTAAGTATAAAACAAGAAACCGGTGTCGAATCTGCGGATGTGCGCAGAAAGCTGCGTCTACTTGTGTTTTGTTTACAAATGCTGCACGACTTCTGTAAAGGTACGAGCCTTTTTTTTTAATTAAAAATGCAACATTAAAGCCCAATCTTTACTCTCGATTCATAGACATTTCAACTAAAATAATCAACAGACTTTTTAACAGACTATTTAAAAGCACAAATAACGTTTACAGCCATTTTAAAGGTAGTTAGCATGTTAGCCTCACTTGATTTTTAATACAGTAGTGCAACAAAATATCAAAACATGACATGAAACACACACTTTATGTGATAAATTGAACCACAGTTGTGCAGTTTGTGCAGGGATGTGACAGTATTTGCATTTACGAGACAATTTGCAAACATGCTTTTGGGATTTCTGTGTGTTTGTGCACTTTGAGGTAAAACATTTCATTCTGTTTATTTGATTTATACCCTCAGAATGGCGATCTCTATAGCCATCCTGGACTGTGATCTCCTCTTACATGGCCGAGGACAAAAAACCCTGGACCGCTTTGACCTGGACTCTGTCTCTGACCATTTCCTCCTCTCACAGTTTGGCTTCCCCAGACATTTCATCCTCTACCTGGTGGAGTTACTCAGAGAGGTGAGCCTGGTTGTCATGTTTTAATAGAATAGAATAGAATAGAATAGAATAGAATTACTTTATTGATCCCAAACTGGGAAATTGTGGCGTTACAGCAGCAGGTTGTCCAAACACACAATATGAGTAAAAAACACAATATTAACAAATCTAAACACAATATAATATTAACTACAAAGTAAATAAGTACTAAAAATATCAAAACTAAGAATGTGAATATATACAACCAGGATTTAACTAAACATTACTAGTCTTAAAAAGGAAGATTAAATATGAAAGATTAAATGTAAATGTGCAAAAACAGAGTCGTAAGATAAGATAATCCTTTATTTATCCCACAACGGGGAAATTTACATTGTTACAGCAGCAAAGAGCAAAGACTGCAGACAAAAAGTGAACACAGTACAATTTAAATAAAAAAAGAAAATTAAGAATTTACAAAAAAATAGATTTAAAAAATAAAAAATAGATCAGCTATTTGACAAAAGTGTAGTCTGTAATATTCAGTGTAACACAGACACAGCACAGTGGTTTGAACTTCTGCAGATGACAGTTAGGTGTCTTATGGGAGAAGTCTGCAGTGTACAGGGTGAAAAGGAAGGGAGCCAAGATGGTCCCCTGTGGGGCCCCTGTGCTGCAGATGACCCGTAAATGGACAGTATTGACATAAGTTAAAGTGCATGAGTGTAGACATGTTATCAGCAGAAACTATTCAATATAACGGCGAGTAGACAGACAAATGAAGTGAACATGAGTGCAGGGATCATTTGTAAATTTAACATGTGCAGAACAGATGACAGTATGGAGAGACAGATATGATCATGATGAATAAACACATTGTTAGAAATCCTCTCTAAGTGTATCTGTGTGTTTGTGTGTCAGGCTCTGTGCAGACGTACCCAGAGGTCCAGAGCCATCAGTCCTGAGGTCCAGGTGTTGGCAGCTTTGGGTTTCTACACGTCCGGCTCTTTTCAGACGTCTATGGGAGATACTATCGGGATCAGCCAGGCGTCCATGTCCAGATGTGTGTCAAACGTGACCAAAGCCCTGGTGGAGAAAGCTCCTCAGTTCATCACCTTCAACAGGTATGAAACCATCTACTGCTATACACTTACAGATCGAGACATGTAAGCCCCACTAAGGCTCATCTGTGTATCTGTGTTTGGTAAACATTGTATTTGTCTCAATGAAGTTTATTAAACTATGTTGCATCATAGATGACTGGGCTAAAAATAGTTTTTACAGAAGTAAAGAAGGAGTGCACAAGTCATCATCGTGCAGAAGTCTGTCTGCATCCTCTTAGATTTATCGAGATTATCTCTACTATGATGAAATCTGGAGCTTTCATAACTTTCTTTCTAGCATATAAAAATACAAGTACACATGGACGGACAAGATAAGCCAACATCTACAGTAAATGCATGTCTGCTTGGTTTAAGTTATTTTTAAACCTGTGCTTTATTTTAAAAATGATTACATCAGAGACCCCGCCAGCAGAGACCAAAACTTCCAGGAGTTCCAGAGGGTTGCAGGATTTCCAGGAGTTCTGGGGGTGCTGGACTGTGTTCAGGTAAAGTAGATTCTAATACTTGTGAACACTCTGCATGCAGGCGACATCCTCACTCCTCCTCCTCCTTCTTCTTCAGGTGACGATCAAAGCCCCGAACAGCGAGGACTTTTCCTTCGTGAACAAAAAGGGCTTCCACTCTGTGGGCTGTCAGCTGCTCTGTAACGCTCGAGGACTCTTACTCAGTGCAGAAACCTGGCCAGGAGGACTCAAAGACACGGAGATTCTGGAGAGATCCGCTCTCTTTAAACAGCTGCAGGACGTCGAGGATGGCTGGCTGCTGGGTGAGTCCTGGATTTCAGTCTCTCTGATTTTACTCTGTCAAATCTAAAAAGGTTGAGAAAATGAAAAAAAGGGTCATCTCTGTTTTCTTCCAGGCGACCGGCGTTACCCTCTGAAGAAGTGGCTGATGACGCCGGTCGATAACCCAGAAACCCCGGCTGAGTTTCAGTATAATCTGGCTCACACGACTACACATGAGATTGTGGACCGGACCTTCAGGGCCATCCAGACCAGATTCAGGTGTTTGGACGGCACCAAAGGATACCTTCAGGTACTCGATTGAGCTCTGTTTCATTCTGCTGGATCAGAGTTTAATAATGATGTTTATGCATAAATCAGATGGGACCATTGTGACCGTTTGAAGTTTCTTTTTTGTTTTCTTAGACAAAAAAGTTTCAATTTATTTGACTCACATGTTTAAAATGTGTATTGCAGTCCAAATTCAAAACATTGTAGAGCGCTGTCTCCCTGATATAAAAAATAACTGAATAAACTGAGAGCTTGTTCTCCTCATTTAACTACCTCATCATCTCTCCTCTGCAGTACTCTCCTGAGAAAAGTTCGGCCATCTTGCTCGCCTGCTGCGTCCTCCACAACGCCTCCCTGCAGTCCGGATTGGACGCCTGGACTCTGGAGAGAACCGACCCTCTGGAGCAGCCCGAGAGCCTCGAGCAGAGACCCGAGGACCGGGACAGCCATGCGGAGAACCTGCGGAAACAGCTCATACTCAAAACAGCTGATCTGCTCTCTGGGGCGTCAAAGACTGAACTACGACTGTGACCAGAGTAAACAAAAAGTCACATTTAAAGCAAAAGAATCCACAGACACGGCGTTGCTGATGCAGTTTTTTAATATTTTGCTGGTTTCTACTCTACGGACTACACTAAGATAACATAGTTGTATATGGAGGAACATGCAAGACGCTATACAACAAACCAAGACAACAGGTGAACATGTCACATTTCAAATAACGTCCTGGAACGTGCTCCATTATCCGTGGGTAAATGTCAAGCACCTCCTGGAGTTGTACAATTATTTAAACTGTGTGCAGCCGCCGTGTTATCGCAGTTCCTTTACAAGTGGAAAAAGTCTCCCTCCCTCCTTTTATGTTCATTTTTTAAACCCTCCCTCCCTCCTTAGATCCGCCTTCACTCCACTGATTCTTTTTTTTTCTTTTCCACGTCATTCAACAATCTCACAATACAAAAAAAACAAAAACAGAAAAGGCCCTTATTTACAACAACTGCACATTTTGTTGTCATTATTTATGTACACTGGTGCGTTACGACTGTGAAAGGGGGATTCCAGTATCATGTTTTTAACCTGGGCTGCATTTTTTTTTACACGTGTTGGTGTTTTAAAATCACTGATCTATTCAAACTGTTTCTGCAGACGATCGGTTCAGCCTGCAGCCGAGCGGTAATGGCTGCAAAGAACATCCGCTAATGATTGTTGTTTTTAAGAATGAGCCAAGATGTTTGTTTTAGTCTTTGAGACATCCGTTATATCACTTTATTCAAAAACACCAAACTCCATTGACAAAACCAGCGATCCATAAGTGCTGATCGAGACGTCAGCTAATCTGACTTTTTAGTTTTTTTGAACCGGGCTGTAAACATTTTAATTTCTGCTTTTTTGAATGGGTGTGTATGTGACTTCCTGCGCTTCTGCAGCCAGCCTCTAGTGGACACTCGAGGGACTGCAGGGTTTTACACTTCAGCATCGGCTTCATTGTTTCTGAAACTTTAAACGACTGTTTTTGTCAGTGGAGTCTGGTGGTTGATAAATTGTCTTCCTCTGTAACATAAAGGTCTCTCTCTGTGATATTGTCACTTAGACTTATTCATTGCTTCCGACTAAAGCAACCCCAAAGCTTTTAGATATTTCAGTCACTAACACATTGAAATCTTTACATTTGTAAACATGCAAAAAATTGGGCCGAGGTTGAAAACTACCAGAACTCCCCTTTAAGGATGAGAAACATTGGGATGTTTGTGCTGCGGGCTGCAGTCACAAAAACATTTTGACATTTTTTTCAAAAGGGACACAAAATAAAACTCGTAAAAAAAAAGAACACAATAAAGAAAATCTGTGACTTTCAATACAGAACACTCCCAAGTATTCGTCTTTACAAGTTTGGAGATGTGAAGGAAATGAACATTTTGTAACAGTCGTTTTCTAAATCTGTCAGAAAATCAAAGAGTAAAGTTCCTTCAATGTGTGGAGATAATAAAGCTAGTGGTTTTTTTTTTTAATTCCTGGAATGTTTTTCGTCTCCTGATTGGCTTCATCAATATATACACACTTTCTACAAACAGGAATAAATACAACACACACCGCTGTCGCATGAGCTCGTCCAGTCAATTCATTTCATATACAAGGGGGGAGAAACTACATTAGGTTCATTCTTCTAAGAGTCTGTGGTCCATTTTTGGCGTTGTCATAGCAACAAAGAGATCAACCTGAGGGTCAAAGTTGAAGTTTGTTTAACTTTAAAGGAAGGGTTGGTCATTTTCTAAAACTAACATGATTTTGAAAGTAGCATTCCCTCAGTGCTCCGTCTGCAATAAAGACAATTTCAACCAAAATCTTAAAAAGTGGATCTGGAGGAAATCACCAACCCTGACTTTAAGTGGATTAATTTAGTATTTCATGCGACAGCAGTGGAACAAACACTGTATTACAGTTAAAAGACAAACAGGTCAAAGTTTTACATCCATGAAGCAGCATGTGAACGACGACACACCATCGTGTAAAACTTCTTCATCCTTAACATCACAACAGACACTTCCTCTTTTTTTGTGCATAAAATAAATATGCTCTTTTCTGATGCTCACAATATATTATAAGACGTATTTTTAAGGTTTTTTTGTAAACGTTATTTAGAAAAAAAACAAGACATTAAGATCGACTAATCTTAAAAACATTTTTTTTTGTTGCATAAATTAAATATGCTCTTTTTTTTCGATGCTGCAAATATATTATATGTACAATTTATAATTCCATAAAAAATACTTTTTATGTGACGTTTCCCAACAACCTCCGTCAGGACCCCGTTAACAGTCCCTGGATATGAAAATATGGTTTCCCCGTGGAATGATGCAGAAGTTTGATTTGAATTCAAAGACAGAAAGTTAATTTAACTTCAGAGACGGATGAAAAATTTTAATTAAAGGTCACATATTCTGCAAAACACACTTCCCCATGTTTCTCTAAAACTAATATGTGTCTCTAGTCTGTCTACAAACCCCCCAATGATGAGAAAAGTCCATCCTCTCTGTCTTCTCCCTGCTCCACTTTTCAGAAAATGTGTGCTCAAACAGGCCGTTTGGAGATTTTCCCTTCATGACATCACAAAGGGCAGTAGCCCCTCCCCCAGGTGGGTGACACTCCCACAGCTAGGTGTTTGTTCTGCCCTCTGAGTCTGCCTTCTCACCGTAAACAATAGGACATGGAGCGAGAAAGCACCGAGTACACCCAAGCCCCTTCCAGAGAGGGGGGCGTGGTCAGACACAGCTCATTTACATATTTAAAGGTACAGACACAGAAACAGCCTGTTCTGAGCAGGGCTGAAATAGAGGGGTTCATAGACTTATTTAAACTGATTGTTGAAGAGGAGGAGAATATGTGACCTTTAAAGAATATTTCATCATTTTGTTGTTGTTTTGTCGTATTTCTCAGCTGTAAACACATCATCAAACAGTTTTAGTTAAAGGTTCAAACAAAGTGCATTCACAAAAAGGTCATATAAAATAATGTCCACATTCAAGGTGTTTATGATTGTTTAAAAGACACGAGACGCAGAGTGATTCGAACTACTTAAACCTACTTTAGACTTCAGGTGAGTCGGCTTTTCATTTAAGGCCAAGTTGGTCTGAAATAAGAGGAAGGCACTTTTAAAATGGCACCGCTGTCTTTTTACAAGTCTGTTGCGTTCATTGTGTGCTCTTACGATTACTATGATCAGAGACAGCTTTTTAATCAGTTACGATTTTGATCATCTTTTCATTATTTAAATCATTTACGGAGAAAATACGGCAAATACTGTTCAGTACATTAACTAGAGTCCCACAGTCGAGCTCTGTCAGACATTCTGTGTTTCTCTCAACATTAGAACAACAATGAGCTAATTAATGGTGCGTTCAATTTACCTCCGAAATCAGATCTCGCTCTCGGGTTACTGAAGATTCTCTGAGTTTTCAAGTCAGACTGCGTCTTCAGGGGAGCGTTAATGTTGACGTTTCAGACAGGAAACTCAGAGTTTCTGACATCCGAGATCAAATGGAACGCACCATAATACCACCTTGATTCTGGAGGCTAAATGAAGCTGATCATTTTTTATATTTTAACAACCTTAAATGACGTGCACCGTCGTATCTTCTTGGAAAAGGTCTGACTAGTTTTTAGTGATGAATTATGATTCTTAAAACGCTACAGGTTGATCTGTGGTTTTTTATATGATAAATACATGATTTAGTCTAACTGAGAATTAGGATGAAATCCTCCTAAAACTTGTAAAATCCCAACATTGTGGTCTTTTTAAAATCCAGTATTTTCAGGTGAGAAGTGAAGCACTACGTACGGCAGTGAGCCGGCTGTGGACGATGGGGGGATCTGACAGGAAGTGGAGTACGTATGATGATGCAGGTTTTGGTCCAGTTGGATGTTGATGTGAAGCGGTCTGAGTTGAGGAATCTCGAGGTTATTGTTTTGGGGTCAGAGATGAGAAGTCGTGAGAGGAGGAGGAGGAGGAGGAGGAGTCAGGCGGGGTCAGAAAATCTCTGAGACTCCTTCTGCTTTTGTTTCTCTGAGGAGAGAAGAGAGGGTTAGGGTTAGTTTTTTTTTCTTTCACACGTGCACAAAACTCCTGAAAACCTCCTGATAGTTTCAGGATGAGCTGCATGTGTGAACGCAAACAGACTCATTTTTCACTCAGGTGTGAACAGCCGGATCAGGAGGGTTTCAGAGAGCATGTGTGAAAACGGCTTTGAAGAGATTTCATTATTTGGAGATTTCTTCTTTACCTGTGGTCTGATTTTGGCTCAGTCGTCTGGTTTCTCTGCGTCTCAGCTGTGTATCTGCTGCTCTGAACGTGGGAGTGGGTTTCAGACTGCAGCCTGTCGCCCTCCAAAACCTCCTCCAGAGGAGACCCTTCATCGTAGAAGAGCAGACTGCGGGAACGGACTGAAACACAAACAACACACGCTGTTTCATTCTGGTGTAGCTTCACCTGCTTTGAAACATTTATGTGTTTCTTTCTTTAAATTCACAACACACCACACCAGCCTAAAACAACTTCAACGTGAGTATTTTGATGTCCTACCCTGACTGGTGGTGTAGAGGTCCGCTGACTGAAGAGGAGCGGAGGAGGGGTGGGAGGAGGAGGAGTCAGAGGACAAGGAGGAGGAGTCAGCGAGGAAGGAGAGAGGAGAGAGGCAGGGGGAGAAGGAGCCCAACACCAGGACAAAACACACCGCCATCATCTGCAGAGAAAACGCAGACAAAACATGTGAAATTAATGAGAAACGTCAACATTATAGAGCCTCTGTGAGTAAACAAACCACGACACCGAATCACTTCTGAAGATGCATTTGTGCATCAGAATATAACTGCCAGTCTTCCGTCAGTCTGTGGTCGTCTGTCTTGTTTTCTAAAAGGAGGCCTGAAGTTGTGCTTACAACATCTCAGTCTTAAAACAACAGATAACAGACATTATTTACCATGAGGCATGTCCCCGTTTGAGTTGAGGCCATTTTACAAGCACGAGGGACGACTTTCCCTGAAATCAACGACTGAAGCTTCTGGAGCTGCTGAAGGAGAGACCTGACAGAGAGACGGGAAAGAGGGGGACAGAGGAGTTAAATTAAAGGCAGAACATTCCTCCTCTTTTATTTTTCTTTACCTGAATAAATGTCCAGAGAGAGAACAAGTTCACTGTTTAAGGCTTTGGTCTAAAAACAAGAATTTAGTGAATCACTTTGATCTGGAGAGCAGGGCTCTGATGGTTAAACTGACAGTGGGTGTAATGACTCAGGCCGACCACTAGGGGGAGACAGAGAACCAGCAGCAGAGAGCAACTAAACCAGACGGTTAACTGGTCAACAGTCAGTGAGTCTGTGATGTTTCATATGAAGCAGAATAAACCACACGATGCCAGCTGTAATAAACTTTTTATGGGTCGCTTCTGACCAGCGTCACTCACGCCGCACTTTGAAGTTCCACCGCAGTGATTTACAGCTCAAGTTGTTGCTGCTTTAAATAAACCGTACTCACAAAGGTCACGCTGGTTGACTGGGTGAATGTTTTGGTTTAAATATCCAGAACAGAAGTGGAAAAACTAAAATTAAATATTGAATTCAGACAAAAGGATTATTTTGAGTTTGTTTTTTGCACGTTTGCTGAAATCCTCGTTTTCGTTGATATTTTAGTGCCAGATGGAGGTGGAGATAGCACCAACGGCGTTAACCTCGTTTTGTTTAAACTTTAAAATGGGCGTGTAGAGGAGGAAGCACGATGACCACTAATAACTGCATTTTGAGCATTTTAAGGGAACTTAAATTTAGCTCACGACTTTGAAAACTTCATTCAGCCGGCACAAACTTTTGGATTTTCTGAGAGAGTGAGCGTGCTGACTCATGTTCCCCAGTTTGTGCCAACTCATTGTTCCCCTGTGTGGTGGTTTAACATATTCATCAGTGTGTGTGTGTGTGTGTGTGTGTGTGTGTTAAAGTGTGTGTCTGTGTTAAAGTGTGTGTGTTGTGGGAAGGGAGGGGGCTGCCTTCCATGATGAAAGCTGCTGTTAAATCGCAGCTTTAATGACAGACTGAGACCGACACACACACACACACACACACACACACAGACAGACAGACTCAGAGACAGACCCCCCCCTCTGTCCCGACACACCCACCCACCCTCTGGAGATAATAGCACATTGGTTTCATATTGTTATAATAACAGAGCTGGATGAGTCTACACGTTTCTTTTGGAGCAGACAAATTTCTGTTTAGAGTCCCATAAATCTTTCTCCGCTTATAAACTGCAGACAGACCTCAAATAGCCGCATGTTTAACCTGCAGGAGAGCCACTTTCTCCTTTTGAAGTGTTCACTTCTAAAAGTCAAATGTTTCACTTCTTGACGCCTGAAATCCTCCTGACCTGGTTGTTCACACATGCACCTCACAGCGGGGGACAGACAGGACGGTAAAGAACTTCATATTACAGGTCGCCTACTAATGGAGAATAATGTCTGATAAAAAGTTGAAAATAGCTCTTGGTCTTCTAGTGGAAAAAGAAAAGAAGAGGCGGAGGCGACTAATGAGGAGAAACCGCACTAATGGGTGAAAGCGTGGAGACTACAGCTGCATGCTGCAGGCTGTTCACACAGTGTGTGTTTGTGTGCGTCCACTCACCTGTTGGCAGTCTCCAGGTTTTCCACTTTCCTCCACAGGTCGCTGTTTTCTGACGTGTAGTTTTCCACCCTGAGACACACAGACAAACGCAGAACTTGTCATGTCATGCATTCACTGATCTTGACGCCGATAGGAAATACTAACCTTTATCAAACTGTGCAAAGAGGGAACCTGCCAAACGGTCACCGACGACCAATTTCCCCAAAAGACGGTGACACATAACTGCTATCTGGCCGTGCTCAGTTTGTCCCTTAGTTTGTCCCTGTCTCGCTTTTTTAAACTTCAGTAAAAATCCAACAGTATTGATATCTGTTTTGATGTCATGGCAACAAAACTTGAGGCCCTTGGTCCCCAACATCAGGTAGCTTCTTATTTTCAATAACCAGAAATAGCAGGCAAACCCCTGCACTCTGCCGAACAACGTTTCGTTTCGTTTTCTGCAATGTAGACTCTGCGGGAGTTTAAAAGCAATTTTTTGATAACTGACCCTTTGTAATGCCCCGCCCTCACCAGGAAGTAACCCTCTGTCAAACCCTGCCCTCCTTAGTTACTGTTACTAGGTCAGACAAAAGCTCTCGTCGCAGAGCTCCTTCCCATTTGAAACGAGGATTTGAAGGATTTGAATTTATATTTAATTGATTTGATTCTTTTCTAAACGACTCCTCAGTGAAAGAATGAGGACGGAGAACTCTAAGTCTCTAACAACTTTTTAAAATCATTTGAAATATGATCCAAGGACCAATCAGAGAGCCAACAACGGGTCAATCGTGGAAATATATAAGTAATAATATAAGTACATATGGGTGCCTTTTATTTTTGTTGTGGTATCAAAACATGTATTTCTAATGTTTGATTTTTACTTTAATGATATCAAAGTTTAAAATTCTTGTATCGTCTCAACCCTAGACGAAGATGCTTATACTTTTATAATGATTTAGAAGTCTTTAAGGTATAAAAAATGCATCTTTTGACTTGTCAAATGTCCCTTTTGTGATTTTCACAGCAACATGTATCAGCGGGAGGAAAAAGGTTCTGCTCCTCCTCTCCTCTTTGTTCTCTCTCTCTCCATCCTCTCCTGCTAATCTCATTGATTTCTATCACTAACTGGACATCGTGTTAATCTTGCACCCCGTCGCTCTGATCTCCTCCTGTGTTTGTTTGAAAGCAGATCATTCGCACACATTCCTCTGAGGAGCGCGTCCCGTCGCCTTCCTCACAGATAATCCTGTCCTCGTGTGCGGAAAGGAAACATCAACACAAAGAGGAGATGAAGAAAGAGCGGCTTTATGTGTCTTCACCTTCTGTTACGTCTGTGATCCCAAAGTGTGGATTAAAAAGATCCAAACTCTTGATGTAACGCTCCCATCCCTGGATTTAGTGACCACCTGTAGCTGCTCCATAAAGACAAGCCCACATTCTCCCCTCTTCTTCCCTGAATCTGCCGCATGTGTTCAGCAGGTTATTGGAGTCTCGCCATGTCAGCTGACGTTCACAATAACACCGAAACGATAAGGGGGAAAGGAGTTCACTTCAAATGATGAAACCGTCTCTGACCCCGTGACGACCTGTGAGTTTGACGATTTGTTTCTTCCCCTGCAGAGAGCTCTCATGTCTGTTAGCACACTCAGCAGCTCCGTGCAGCTTAAAGAAAACCGCGAAATAGAACAAAAAAAATGCCTCCTATGGGAACGTCACCTGCCAAGTTCCTGTCAGCCTTTCACATCTCTATCTTTTCTCTCTTTTGTTGTTCGCATTCTTCACTCTTGAATTTAAAAAAATCACAATAATGTAAAACAAGGCCTCAGGGGAGACTTCGTTATCCAACATGGCTGCTCTCTTCAACCAGCTCTGCATGGGTCTGTAAACCTTTCTGTGTTCTAACCTCTCTCCATTTTTCAAAAAGCATCTCCAATATTGATCCTAGTTTGAGCACGTTTCTGCTCGTGGAGCTTATTAGAAACATGCAGAGGCTTTTTAGGTCGGGTACAATCACTTCTATCTGAACCACTTCTCTTGACCCGCTTCCATCGCTGCAACACCTGTTGACCTGATAACTGCTCTCATATCTGACATTTTGTTCACGACTGCAACAACTGTGTGCTCTGAATGATCTGGAAATGTGATTTGACAGCTCGGCTGATGTACGACAGCAGGGTTGCTTTGAAACCTTTTGATGGACTGTAATGAGGAAAAAGAAAAAGGTTCAGACATCGCTGAAAGATACGAAGGTAAACCGACGGGAGTGGAAAAGGAAAAGGAAAAATGGGGACAGAGATCGTTTCCAAGCCTTACTTCTTCTCCAGACATTCCACGTACTCCTTCTTCTTCCTCCGACTCTCCTGAGCTGAGATCTGTGGAGGAAAGCAGAAAATGATCACAAAGGTAAAGAACCTGTTTTTATATAACCAGGAAGTTTGCACAACGATCTCCATTTCCAAACTGTTCTTCGTCTAATGCGTGCATATAGATCTGCTCAGATTCAATGCAGATGCTTTAAATCTCTTTTTCAGCTGCAGCATTATGATTCCTATTCTTCCTTTAATTACACTCTGATGGTTAATCTCTCTCTGAGCACACAGGCAATGAGATCTGCATTGTTCACCTTGTTTTTAATCTTCCGTCGGACCCTCTTCAGTGCCTTCTCTTCACTCTTGGTGAGAGGGAGTTTGTTGGGGACCGGGTATCCCTCAGCGACCAGGGTCCTCTTCTCTTCTTCTGTCAGCATGAGGGGTCCTGAGCCCTGCAGCTTCTGCAACAAAGGCTGCATCAATTTCTTATTTACTAACCATTTACAACTTTATTGCGTTTATAATTACGTTTAAGATCTCACAACCGGTGAGCGCTGAGATGCTTGATAGTAACTTTTTAAAAACCAAGAGAGAGCAGAAAATCAGCGGCAGCATCCGTTTACACTTCAGGATTATATCTCCTGTCGCTGACTGTCTGAGCGCCACACTCAGACTCTCAGGCTTGTAAAAAGGTTTGTTGTTTTGCCATCCAGAAGTGCACACCTTAACTATGCAGATAACTGTTTCTTACACTCTGATGGTTTGGAAATATCTCAAACTGTTACATATAACCAGAGTGGAGTTATTTTTACAGATGGACTCTTAAGTTTCGTTTTCAGAGATGAGTCCAGCTCCACTCTGGAGCAAACAGGGAGGGTGAGTCGTGTCTGTGTCGGAGCACAAACTGCAGTATGATAGAATGAACACTGCGGCCCAGTTCTACGATCTCTCTCGATCGTATCTTAGATCGTCTAATCGCACACCGCTACTTTTAAGGATCCGCGGGAGTACCAAATTATCCTGCAGGACGCCGACTCATCAGCTTTTCTTTTGAGATATTCAGCTGTTTGCGGTTTTCTTTGCAGATTACTTTAATGCTTGAAAGATTTCCCATCCGAGTCATGTTTACTTGAAAAAGCCCTGGGTGAATAAACACAACATTGAGCTGTTCCACTAACTCGGCCGTGTCTAATCAAAGTTAACTCTGACCAGGTCTGAATCATGTTCTGAAAAGTGAAGGTTCATGGAGTTAAGTTGAACTTGTTGCTCTCAGTCAGAACAAAAAAAAAAGAATCTGTCACAAAAAAAGAAAAAGCTTGTTTTTATCTGGATTCTGTGTGTTTGTTTTCTTTACTCACATGTGGAGCTGTGAGGAGAGGTGAAGAGGAGATGGCCGAGGAGGAAGAAGTGGAGGAGGAGGAGGAGGAGGAGGAAGAGGCTCGACCTCCTGGCCTCTGTTGTGGCTGCGGGGAGGAAGGTGGCAGAGGGAGGTGAGGGGAGGAGGGGGGGAGGGAGCCGTCACTGTCGCCATGGTTACTGCTGGGAGGAGTGGGTGGGAGCTGGAGAGCGTCATCTGGAGGAGAGGAGGATTGTGGAGTGAGTACATGTCTGTGGCGTCTGAAACATTCAGAATGTTTTTGTAGTATGTCGGGGGAGCAGGAAAGGTGACGCGAGGATTTGGAGAGTACTTTTGGCTACATTTTTTAAAGCTTCTGTTACGAGCTGCTGAATACGTTTTTAAAAAAATGGCAGCTTTTAGTGTCGCGTTGGTTCATGTGTTTGATCAGTCACTGTATATATTTTCATTCGAGGTTCTTTATTGTTTCATTAAGCGTCGTTTGGGATGTGAAAGGTAAAACAATCCCTCAGCGAGCGTCCGATTCTGCGTGATGTGAGGCGACATCCAACACCCGAGGGTCGTTAGAAAACAGCTACTGAGGTATTCGTTTGGAAGTTTGAGGGAGAAAAAGGTTCAGAAGTAGTTTGTTTACAGACTTATTTTTGGCTTGAATTGGACTTTATTTAACTGTTTTCTTATACTTTATATATTTTGATCATGCTTCATTGAATGCATGAAAACAAACTTCTTAAAGGGGCTACATGCTACATGGAGAGCACTGAGTTCATTGACCTTTGTGTGTTCAGTGTTGTCTGTGAAACAGAAGAACAAACTGTACCATGTTTTTAAACTGTGTCTACAGTAAGCAGGGAACATCTGTGCTGTGTTAGGAACTCAGAGGAACAGTACACCGGGAATTCTGCAGGCCAGATCGCAGCACACCGACAGCGCTGTCCTGCTCTCACGGTCTGAATCTGTTTATTCTCCAGTGATGTATTTGATGTATTTCAATGTGCCAAATAAAGGAGGTTTCATTCATGAGCTTGTGTTGGTGTGTACCGCTGGGCAGGCTGAGGTACTGTCCCATCTCTCTGGGCTCGTCTTTTATGGCTTTTGGCTTCACATCGTCTGGACTTCGCTCCTACGGAAACAAAACAAACAAAGAAGAAGAAGAACCTGACTTTACAACGGACCAGTCAAAATCGACACATTTAGCGATATTTTTCGACTTGACTTCATGCTTACCGTGTGTTTCCACGCTGATCCTCTGTGTGGAGGGGGGGGGCTTAATATGAGGGGCGGGCCTTCCTGAGGCTGAGGGTCTAATCTTTGAACCACTTCGGGCTCCTCCTGTTTCACCAAGATGGCTGAAAGGTCCTGGCTGAAGTTCCATTCAAATTCTACAAAAAGGGGAGACAAAAACAATCAACGTTTGCAAAGATGCTTTAGGGCCTGTGTCCACCTGGCAGAAAAGGTGCTGCACGTGTATCCTGTCTCTATGACAACAGTCTCAGTCACAATTAAAAAAAGAAGCTGGGACTCAGAAAAAAACACCCACAGGTGGACACAGGTCCTTAGTGACTTGAAATTGTTGCATAAAAGCTTAGAAGTCATGGCAATAATGTTTGAATTTGACAAAACAATCCCCAATAAAAGTCTCCTGGTTTTCTCATTTTCATCAAACGATCATGATTGAATCTGTTTTATAAACAAGGACTTCTTAAAAACACCACTTCCATCATCAGAAGGAAACTTATAAATATAATAAAAAGGTCAGATGAGCATCAGCCTAGAATTGTTGCCTGGCACAAAAAAGGTGAAATAAGTCTCCACCAAACTTTGATGTAGGTCCTCCGATGGGAAGTAACTGGTAGCTTATAAATCACACGTTCAAAGAGCTTCCCCAAACATTTGAACACTTCCTGACTAAGCTGGTTATTATGGACTGCTGGACGGCGGCGCTCTGGCAACTGTGGTGCATAATTTGTCTGAGTGCATCAACCCTGAAATAAAAGATGGGCTGAACCAGCAAATCATCCTGAGAAAAGAACCGACCTTTGGTATCAGAATCTGAAGAAAATATGAATATTTCAGCGCGATTTTAAAGGACGTTCACCGAAACGCAGTGAGGACATCACTCTCTACCAACATGTCAGATTGTGTAGTCTACATCGAGTTAAAGGAAGTATATTTAGAAGAGAGCCTCTGCAGGAGGGTTAGTCACAGCCACTCCTGGTTTAGTTTGGGTCCAAGTGGGTAAGATGATGAAAAGCCTCCGCTCAGCATCCCTGCCCCCGCTAACAGCAGCCTCTTTGAATGACCTCTAATGAACTCCTCATTCTGCTGACATCGTTACAATTCTTCTTGGACAATAAACACAAAAGAAAGAGCGCACACATGACTGTATTAAGTTGTTATTATTCACTCATTCACTGTTTTCAGCTTTTACTCATGACCTTTTCACAGCAGTCAGAACAAAACTTGAACCACCACTTTAAGTGCTTTTTATCGGCAAATCTTTCCCCAATATTTGACGTGATTTTAAGCTGAGAAAAAGAAAACGACTGGTGATACGGAGTTTGATAAATGTGGACGGTTATACAGATTAGACAGAGTGTAACAACACATGCATTAAGCCCTGCAGCGTGGGAAACGAGGAAGGTTTTAAGCTTAACACATGCTCGGGAATTAACATGGAATATTTCAAGTAACATCCTGTGTCCTGCAAGACACCCAAAATAATTAAAGTGTAAATCGAGATAAATAACAAAAGTGTCACTGACGCAATGACTACACCCCACTGGTGGAGAGGAGAGCTAAATGAGGTTTTGCTCCAGGGGGATCTTCAATATGCAAAACTTCAAAAGTGAAACCCTGACTTAACTTTTTACAGGAGAAAAGTTACAAAACTGTGAGGAAAAGGAGTGTTATGCAGATTTTCTCCCGCATTAAAATGAACATGAACACCAGGACACACACTTTGATGTTGGTCACTGAACACACACGCCAAGAGGCTCCCGTGGTGCATGGAAAGAGAGCGGTAGCAGTTTAACGAGACGAGTGCTGCCGTGTGTGAGTGAGCGTCATTTAATCGCCTCCTGGTTTCCTAGCAACATTGGGCTGGTTAAAAAAAAAAAACGCTCTGAAGTTTACGAGCTGTGTGGTAGACGCTCGTCTCTTAATCCTGTACATCACTACAAGAGAGACGAACACCATCCTAAAAAAAAAAAAAAAAAAAGACCAAATCCCTGCAGCCTGTTTCGGCCGTCTGAGACAAAAAAAGGTCCAAGAGCTGCAAACACAAAAGTGGAATCTATGTTGCCTCTTTTTATCTGCTTTGTTGATTCTAATCAAATATTTAAATCCAAATTGGATAAAATCTTGTGGAGTAGAGGAAATCTTGAAGTCATGTTGGTACAAGACACAAATGAGTGTCCGTGGTGTTTGTTAGAGCTCAGTTCTTAGATTAGCGGTTCATATTTAAGTATACAGAGATTCCAGTTTGTGGCAAAAGTTCCTTAGTCCTCCGATTTCCATGCAAGAAAGATTGTTATTTTGGGGCTTTTGTCTTTATTGGACAGGACAGAGGAGGGAGAAGGAAATCAGGGATGACATGCGGGAAAGGAGCCCACTTGAAGCCGGGCCACCCACCCGGAGGACGAGGATTCGTTCAGATTTGACTCACAATATTTCCCCTACAGTTGTTTTAATTTGATGTCACGCTCGGGGTGAATATTAAATGATGCAATCTAACTCTGATGAATGTGATGGCCCTGTTCAAGGTTGCAAAACATACAGAGCTGTAGCGTACCTGTTGCATCATGTCGCTCTATTAAACCTCAATGTCAGCGATAGGAAGTGCGGTCTAATGCTTTGGTTAAAAACTGGAAACTGAGACTGAGTAGAAATCGTTTAAAACAAATTGTTCACACAGATTATATTTTTTGGTTTAGGTACCAGATGACCGACTGGATTCGGTTAAAGAAAAGGAGCAGACTCCCACATTTAAGGCCTCTGAATATTTGTTGTGTGAATGTTTGTATCTTTCATTTTTATCTTGTGAACTGAGCTGCTGTGATGCACAATGTCTGACAATAAGTTTAATCAACAAATCAGCCAATCAGCAATCACTTCTACCCTGATCCTGAAAAGTTCCCTGACTGCATGTTAAATAGAAGTAGGAGAGCCGTTTGAGCTCAGTTTTGACGTGGATGCACTGTAACAACATCCTCTGTGTAAGTCAGAAGCCTCTCCCCTAATGAGGGTCCTGCTGCTAACCTGAGCCTCGTTAAGCCCCCTGCCCCTCGTTAAGCCTGTATTGCCTGATTGGACGACCTCTACCACGGTTTCTTAATGAAGACCAGACGATGCTGTCTGTTACCTAACGCACAGAATGATTCTACTCTAACTTTTCATCGACTCTGGTAGTTTGTTCAGAGACAGAGTGACACAGATTCGATTAGAAACAACATGATTTAGATCTGTGTCTGCAGTTGCACTTGATTGTGGGTTGTTGTTTTCCACTGTTTTCATCAAGAATGATTCCCTTGATGTGCAGACTCGCTTGATTTATGAACAGCTGACAAAAGCCAGGTCTTAACATAACTGCAGGGAAAATAATCTACCAAAGAATGGAAAAGAGAAACGTCAGAAAAAAATAGCAACGGTTGGATTTTGTGTATTGTATATTTGCCTTTTACTAATGTGGTATTTTTCTTTTCTCCACCTCCTACGTCAACGTTTCCCCCAAAATGTGAAAACCATTTAAAGATGAGGGGGAAAAGTTCATTTTCAAACTGTAAAAAAGCCGATCATACGTGTTAAACTCGAGCGACATCAAGCAAAAAAAGTCTGTCAGGACACAGTGGGGAATGAAAAAGGTGATATCGTCCTCATTAAAAGTCAGCATATGCTTGAAAAAGTTGTTATTTTGAGGGAAAATAGTGGAATAAAAGTCCAGCAGGAGAACAACTGACAGCTTTTAGACAGATTGATTTAGAATCTCCGTCTCAGATGAAAACCTGATCTTCATACTTTCTCTTTGTACGCTGTCGTTTAAAGACAGCCTGTCTGTGAGGCTGGTACGCTCAGGTCCTATCATGCAGCGCGCGACTAATGACCACAGAGCTCCTGGCGGTCGTAGCGGGGCGCTGACAGAGGAGAGGCGGGAGCCCGTGTTTGATCTCAGTGGGACAGGAGGAGCATTAAAACAATACATGGAGCCACGCAGCAGGAGACGTAGTAAAAAAACACACAGCTTCTCTTTGACTGGATACAGGCAACGAGAACGCAGACCACAGGCCGAGAGAGGAAGAGAGAAAAGGAAAAGCGGAGGGGAAAGTATAAAAGTCACGGTCCAGTTTCTATAAAACGGAAATGTGTGTGACTGAAGATGACCTCAAAAGTCAAACAAATATCAGGATTTGTCGCTGAAATGAAGCCGTGTAGCAGAAACTTTACAGGCTCACGATGACTAGACGATTACTAATTAAACAAAACACTTGCCCCAGAATGAAACCCTCCAAGAGAGAAGCAGCCAGAGGGTTACTGTGTGTTTCAACTTGTTTGGATATAAACTTATACCACCCAAGAACAATAAGAACCTGCAATGTCTTTCTATATGAACTTTCAGACGTGCATCAAATATCCCTTAAAATGGTTTTCCAACATGTTAACATGCTTCCTTGAAAGCCTCCTTTTCAGCTGCTGGGACCCTCACCCACCCATTCCTCACTTCCAAACCGGACTACTGCAACAGTCTCACCTACGGTTCATCATCCAAAACACTCAGGAAACTACAACATATCCAGAACTCTGCTGCTCGCCTTCTCACATACCCGCTGCAAAAGACGCATTCAGCCGTTTATTCAAAATGATCCTGAAGGATTTGAAGTGGTGCTTTTGATGCAGCTCAGGTCTCTGCAGAATATGATTAAGCTACTATCTCCGGTATTAAGCGTGCGTTTGTGCTGTGTTGACTGTGTTGAACTTGTTTTAATTATAAAAAAATCCTTTCACAGCTCTCCATGTTCTCTTTAAAAAGAACAAGCTTTGATCACAGATTCCTAAACTCATGACAAACGTTGATGTCACAGGGCGGTTCGTGAACCTGAATCATCAAGACACAGAAATCTGCTCTTGCTTAATCAGGAAAGGCCGTTGAAAAGTGAAAATAAACAAATACTTACAAGTTTTGAAAACCTAAAAAATGCTTTAACGGTCGGAAAACTCTGAGCACAAATGAACAAACTTGAAAGAGGACATCGATTAAATGGAACAAACACACTTTTCTGATCAGTAATCTGCTGTTCTTTGACTCGATAAAGAGTCGATGTTTGAGAAATTGTAAGAAAAGACAACGTTAAAAAGATATTCTTGACATGAACATTGAACCCTCTGGAGATCTTAGGATGAGGAAATAGAATAGATAAACTAGAATGTCTTTATTGTCATCATACAATTGTACAACAAAATGATTTGGCTTCACCTTAAAGTGCACACACACACAAGCATCCACAGCTAAAAACAACAAAAGAAGGAACTCTCATTCAGGTAAGAGGGGTTATGTATGGTAGGAGTTATTTACAGGTAGAAGCCTAACAGAATATAAATCGATATTGCAGAAATATAAAATAAATATTGCACAGAAAACCTCTTCTTACAGCAGGAGAGGAGTTAACTGTTTATCTCTTATTAAACCGGTTGTAGATGAAGATCATAAACTACATGTAACTGTGAACAAACACTGAAACATAACGGTCCATTTGTGCGGCGCACGCAGTAACGTAAAGACGTGAACTCAGTGGAAAGTTTTCAGACTTCATGGAGCACGTTCAGCTTATGAATTGCATTTTGGATTGAGTTCAATATCAAATCAACTGGAATCGATTCAAATACTTATATATGATGGATGAGCTGTGCGCGTGCGTGTGTGTGTGTGCGGCTGTGTGTGTTTTCCATATGTGCGCTTTAGATGACGGCTGCACAACTACAGACAGAAGCAACGCAGGAAATAATAAAAAAAACTAAAAGATAGAGAATTTAAAATACACAGGGTGCCGGTAGCGTAGTGGTGAGTGCTTGTGCTTTGATTGATTATGGATTATTCTACAACCTCTGCAGCCTGATTTACTGCTGTGGGCTGAAGGAATCTACTGGAGCAAAACTTTTTAAATGCATCGCAGAAGAAATATGCCGAAGTTTAAAATACCCAGAATTGCCCTTTAATATGTCTTCTTAGTTTTGCTGAATCTTTGCCCAGTCGTCTAAATGTTCACCCTAGCTGAAGTGTCATGTTCATTTTTGATTGATTGGAGTGATTCTCACTCTCTCTCTCTGATTTATCCAGCCTGACTTTATCGCATTTCCTCTAAGGAGCAGAGCACGATCTAAATAAATATTGTGGTTTCAAAACAATTCACAAGCCAGACAGTTGTTTTTATATGTGAGCCAGACTTTGCTTTTTTTTTTCCAGTGTGGTATTTTGGCATAACAGGTAATATGATATTCAAAGCAATAAAGTGGATTTAATTGGATTAAGGCTGAAGGAGACAGAGAGCGAGAGAGATAGAAAACAAGAGAGAAAGAAAAGAGAGAGGGAGAGATAACCTGACAGAGGAGAGAAAGAGAGTTTCCGCTGGCCTCGGCTAAAGCTGCAGACTCAAAACCATATGCTTGTCATAGCTTTGTGTGTGTGTGTGTGTGTGTGTGTGTGTGTGTGTGTGAGTCTGTGTGTGTTAGGTGGGCAGGGCTTAGCTGGAGGAAAAACTGCTCAGACTGGGAACCTGCTGCTCAGACAGCAGGATCCCCGGGACAAACGGAGATTGGACAGACAGACAGAGACAAATTGAGACAGGCAGAGACACAGACAGAGAGGAAGACGGGAGGAGGTAATGAGGAAGAGAAAGACAAAGTGTTTTCATTTCACACTGCAGGAGGCACTTGCTCCTGCAGCCTCCTCTTTGATACAACACAAAAAAGGCAACAGACACCTGAGGACGGCTCGCTTACCAACAGATTCATCCATCTCACTGGTGACTTAGCATTAGGCTGCAGGATATGATACAAATATGCAAATATTCTGATGAATGACCAAAATTCAATAGTGCATATTAGCTATAACTCACAGTTTTCTAGTTTCTATGATGTTTCATTGTGTGCTTTGAGTTTCCATTATCCATTATCTTTACCGCTGGAGTTGATCCCAGCTGTCACTGAGTGAGAGGCGGGGTTACACCCTGGACCTGTCAATCACAGGGCTGACATATAGAGACAGACAACCAGCCACACTCACATTCACACCTACGAGCAATTTAGAGTCTCCAGTTAACCTAAGGAGCATGTGTTTGGACTGTGGGAGGAAGCAGGAGAGAACCCACACATGCACGAGGAGAACATGCACACAGAGAGGCTCCTGTCAGACGGGGATTCAAACCAGGAACCTCCTCGCTGTGATGCAACGTTAACCACTGCAGCACCGCGCAGCCTGCTGCTTTGAGGTTGCAAAAGACGATATTTGAACTTGTTTTGTGGCACAAAATCATCACAAAACGTCTCCAGGGGAAACTGCATAAGCTCTTCAAAAGCCCTCTGAAAAATAAAATGTGCAACAACATCTGTTTTTGAAGTAGATAAGAGACAGTCAGGGCAGAAATAAAGAGCAAAGAAATGCTTATTTTGGACTGAGAGAGTCAATCATCACACATAAAATGTGACAGACTGGATTACTTTGAACCAATCAGAGTTTATGGTAGTAGACAGACAAAAATGGGCTCCGACTGCAAGTCGAAAAACAGACAGAAAACTCAGCCAACCAGATATGGAAACAGACTAAACATCAGCAGCCTGTACATTTTTAAAGGATGAATAAACTAAGACAGCAACATGAAGAGATGATCATAAAGCAAGTGGATCCAATTACTTGGATGACCTACCGGATTCTTGGTCCATTTTGATTGACAGGGCTGGGCTCTGGGGGGCGGAGTCTTCGCTGAGGGAGTAGCTGTGCTCCGCTTGAATATCTGTGAGATTCAAACTTGTATTAGACACGTCATGAACTTAACAGAGGTGTCTGCTGATGTCAGTAAGCTGTGCGTCAGATTTTCTGATACGCTTGGTCTTGATTGCTCACATTTTGTATGTTTGTATAGAAACTTTAAACAGTCGATAAAGACTGAAAGCTCATCTGGCTGCTGCAGCGGGAGATGTTTTGTACCCGTTGCCTGTCAACCACGCAGACTGAACTTCACAAACTCTAGATAAATGTGTTTCGTTGTTTCTGAACTGATTTGAAGCAGGTCAAAATCGTTACAGAATTATGATCATATTCAAACTGGTAACATAAAAATGACTTATTGAAGCTTTTAATTCATGGTTTTTATCCAGCAAGTGAATCATGTTTTTAAGACGTCCTTAAACATTAAAGTGAAAGTGTCTTCTTCTTCTTCCACAGTTGAAGTCTCTGTAGGAATGACAATACTTCACAGACTTAAATAAACTGCAGTGCAATAGTTCAGAGCAGGAATAGCGGGCCCACTGCGTCCAGCTCTTGAACTTTATCTTGGAGGTGACAGCCTGCTGCAGGCTCAGCCGGTTGTATCCTGAACCACCACCTGCTGTGTGTGCGGTGGAGGTCTGTGTGCGTTTCCTTCTGGTTTAAACTCGAGAGTGTTTTTTAAGACTTTGGCAGCAGAGAACCAGCTCTAAAACGGAGGAATTTGACCTAACCGGGGGAGCCAGAGTTGATGTCAGCGGTTGAAAAGTTACAACTTGATACAGTTGGTCTTCATGTTTTGGCTTTTTTCGGTTCAATCCAAATAACGGGATTTGGCGTCTCTTTTCCACCCAGACGTTGGCTTGAAGGTGAAGCTGCACTGCTGGAGTTTATCCAAGGAAACCAGAAGGTCGTTTAAACGGGACGATTAGTTGCAGAGTGGAAATCTTTGGTATTTTTTAGAGGCCTAGAAGTATTTCAACGCAAATCATCTTTAATAAAGAGGTTTGGCTTTGGAAAGTGTTCCACAGGCCGACTTCATTTACCTGCTGTGGGCTTTAAACTCTGGAGGAATTGTGATGTTTTTTGTAACTCCAAGTCTTACAGGGTGGTATTCATATTCTTTTGGTGCTACACACTCAATGATATCAGAGAGATGTACCTGGGCAGCTCTCCATGTCCTCGTCCATTTGTAGAAGTGAAGGTCTGTCTGCCAGCAGGGGGCGCTCTAATAGATGGTCGTCGAAGAAACTGCTGAATAATTCGCTGCTGAAGTCGTCCATCTGATCTCCAGAGAAAGGCTGCAGACACAGAGATGGTTATATACATTTCAATTTGTTGTTATTGTTGTTTTGAACGCACATCTTCTTGCACGTTATCTTTGCACTTGCACTGGATAATAATCTTCAATGCAATCATGTGAAACACAAAGAAAAGCAGCAAATAATCAGAATGAAGAAGCTGAGACAATTTTGCATGAAGAATTATTAAAGTGAATCATTTGATCAATTTGCTCAGCAGAAATCAGATTTGCATTTATTAGAGCGAGCGTCAGATCAAAATGAATGACTCATCTCGACTCTTACTGACTGAAACATCTCAGTTTTTTCAAATTCAAACAATGCATTTATTTCCAAGCCCCACATCAAACCATGTCTCGGAGTCAGGAACCAGACAGACAGTGTTGAGGGTATGAAAAATGAGGCAGTGTGGGGGGAAAAAAAAAAAAAGAGAATCATCGTCAGTCTGGATGAATGAGTCACCGAAACCCAAAGAGAGGATGTTCAGGAAGCCTGGGACTGCATGGTGCTCTCATTCACTGGTTTACACACACATACAGGTACACACACACACAATATGAGTCAGACCACTCTTGAGTAAACTTGCACAAAGCGGTACAAATTCACACACACACACACACACACACACACACACACACACACACAGGCGGAGTGTTTTGGATGAATCAGCTGCAGCAGTCGACTCTGCTCTGAGGTTTCTTAGACAGACGCAGTGACAGAAATAACTTGATCTAATTAACAACAAAAATAAGAAGTGATTTATATCTTTTCAATCCTGGAAATGTTCTGAAGTATTTTCCCTATAACTGCCAGTAGTGTCAGAGCAGACTCAATCAGGCCCGGGGATAATAAAAACACAGTTGATGGTAATTTTTTTCATTATCAACAGCAGGGGAATAAAAGGCTGGCTCTGCAGTTTCTCTCGGCTCTGTGGAGAATTTTGGCTTCTTTCAGCTCATTGTTTTGGTTTTCTGTCCCACAAAATGTTTTCATCAAGGAACAGGCAGCTGGAACACAACACTATAATGTTCTGTTCGGGATTTATTAGGTCAAAAGTGCACACAAAAAGAAGATTTTAGTGGAACGGCTGGTTTAATAAGGACGCAGGGAGCACTCTTTTCTGTAGAGCACTTGAAGGTAGAGATGCACTGGTTGGGAAAATCAGAGCCGACGCAACGTTTGAAATCACAATTTAGCCGATTCCATGAATTATCTGAACCGTGAGTTTTGTGATCCGCTGCACCCCTTGGAAAATAACGACAAAAGAATGATTTAACTGTTGCAAATCTACAACCACATTTATAATCTATAATAAAGTCAAAACTCCCAAGAATCAGGAATTCCACGGTGGATGTCGGCCAATGTCTTTAACGAGCTTTGCTAATGGCTTTGACCCTCAGCAGTATTCAAATTATGGCTTGGCAAATGAGTAGGCGTTTAAATTTCAAGGATGACAAATTGAATCCATACTGCATGCAAAGTAAGTATTTCAAGTGCAGGTGCAGAACATAAGTCAAAGGAAAACCATGTGACCAGTGATGCAGCGTAGATCTCAGAGAGTGTCTGTATTTATGACTGTGATGAGGAGCTCAAATGTGTCTTTGGGGAAACTCTCTAATGAAACCATATGGGGTAAGCAAACACACACGCACAGACACACACAGACAGGGGGGGTAGACACACAGATGGTGGGTAAAATAACACATGACACATGAGGAACTGCTGATGTTTGGAAACTTCTATGACCGGTGTTGAGTTAAAGAAATATTAACAGCTGGCTTGGTGAAAACTTGAGGATTAAGAGGCGTGAAAGACACTTGAAATGTTGATTTGTTGTGGAAGGAAGATGCAGAGGGAAGTTAGATCTTCCTCAAAAACACAGACGGTCTGATTTCATATCAGTTTGTATGTGGGCAGAATCAGGCTCTGCAAGGTAGAGACGCTGCTCAGCCAGGTGTGTGCATACTCTCTGTAATCCTGCAGGGTCTTGTTCCCTCACTCACAGGTGAACACTCACTAATTCATGAAGATAAAGATGTATAATGCTGACAGAGGAGCCTTGTTCTCCTGCTGAGCTCAATGATGACACATCTTCCCTTTAAATAACCCTGACACTGCCCCTTTAACTCCGCTCCATGAGGGAATATAGGTCACTTTTTTAACCAGACTGCTCAAAAATAAACAGTAAAAGTTTCCCAGATGGAGAAATGTGGGTGAGAATGGTCTGATGCGGGGAGGGAGAGGAAGCAGTTTGACTAAAATGATCTCTAATAGCTGCATTAGAACAACAGGGTTAGCTTTTTATTTAGTAGTAGCTTTTGACTGCAGTGCTGAACTTTTACTTACTACAACAATCTGACTCTTTTAGTTTCAGGAGCTGCACTTTCAAGATGTCTGCTTCACTTTTCTCACCTGTTTCAGTTTATTGCACACATAAGAAATCATTCAGTTGCATATTCTGAACATTTTTACAGAGAAATCCTGCAGGCACTAAAACCTGGATCTGAATTACGGACGAAGCAGACAGCTCTCGATACCTCAAACTTTGAAAAGCCTTTAAAACCACAAGTGAGACACCTTCTCCCCTCTCATATCTGAGAACATTTTAGTCACTGACAATATGTTTTTGCAAAGACTGGATATCCTGGACTTGGATCATTTACAAAACTACGACTACACCCCTGCTGAAATGACTTCCCATCATGCTCCTGGTGGAAATGTACAAGAAGTAAACCAAACAATGATGCAGAAACAGAAGCATAAAGGAACCTTTGAGTGTAAAGTGTTACCTGCAGAGACTCAAACCTAAACTGGGTTAGACAGACGAACTAACAGGTCGTGTTTCCTCACTTTGTATTACTTAAAACTCTCACCAGCGAGAGTCCAAACAGCAAGTTAGCCTCCAACTATTGCATGACATTCAATCAGGAGTCGGTGACAGCAGCGATGGACAATCAAGTCATGTTTTCTTGGAGGTAAAATGACTCTTTTGGTGGATGGAGTCTGGTGGTATCAAAGAGTATAAAGACAGTTTCTGGTTTCAAAAAAAGCATCTTGGTCTATCTCTGCTTTCTGAAAGGTTGTCAGACACTCAGAATACAACAACAGGGTTCTTCAAAAAATGTAAAATGTCATAAAATAAATGACAGAAAAGGTCGAGGATAGCATTATGTTACCACATCAACATCTTTGCTGTGGATTCACCAGCGTTTTATTTGCGCCACTCTTCGGCCGAGCTTTTTAAAAACAGCGATAAATATTGAGTGGACGCCGTTATTGTTGTCATTAGGACAGGAAGCTCAAAGGTCTCAGAGACGTTTCCGTCCAGGAACATCTGCTGTCAGTGTGAGCAGGGAAACAGACGTCTGGACCTCTCATTACCTGACCCCTCTCTGCTGGGAAAAGAATCACATCAGGGAGGAAAAGCTGTGTTAAAAACCAGTTGACAGTTTTTACAGCTTATTTCAGAGGTGCTGTGTCATTAGGAAGGGGGTGTGGGGGCTGAGATGGAAACCACACAGAGAAAGAGCTGGGAAAGACAGACGCAGGGAGTCATTATAAACGTCTGTAATTAACAGAGTTCAGTCTCAACATCTCTCTCTATTCTCCGCTCGATTTGAAGCCTCACTGGTTCAGGTGAAACAACTAGAAGAAGACCAGATATGAGATGTTTCTAGAGTCTGTCGATAAGCAGTGGTAGTTGTTTTTTTAAACCAGAGGGGTGAAGACATCTGCTGGTAAAATGAGCCACCTCCTGCAGCGCAACCAGACAGCAAAATGAATCACATGCTTACAAATGGAAAGAATATTTACTCTTAATAAAACCTTTGTGAACTCTTCAGAACATCATGTTCAGGCCGAAGGGAATCACACAGAAACAATGTTCATGTAAACTCTTGTGTTGCGTGTTTACATTTCAGTTAAAGAAACTAAATCATGCAGAAAACCAAAAGCAGTGAAATATTCAGAAGATTTATGCTGTGATTAAAAAAAATCAGTTCATGTCAGAAATGAGATTATAAAGAATGACATGGCAAAGGAAGCTTTTGAATTAACTCTCTTAAGAGATCTCTAACACCATAAAAACTCTCCATCATAACAGATCTGTAATGTAATATTTAGGGTTGTGTGAACTTATCATAGTCACTTATTTTACTCATTTTAGGACAAAACATCTAGAGAATTATCTGAAAGGATAAATGGAAAATATTTGTAATTGTATGATTCAGACGATCCCATAATGTGAAAACACTGAATATTTCAATCCCAAAGAAGTGATATACTCTCACTCTACTGGCAGACTTTTTCCACTTTTTTTAAATGAGACATTAAAAGTCCATAAAAGAGTCCATGGCTGGAAAATGAGGGAGATTTTTTGCAGTGTACAGTTAGCAGAAACTACAATTGTGAGAGCACTGAAAACATCATGTCATTATGCTACAATCCTGGCTGCCACAGATAAGACAAATGGCAATGTTCTCTACTGTATTTGGCTTTATGTGGTGGTGTGTGGCTGCAGCGGTTTGGCGGCGTTAGTCTTCACTCGAGCTGCATGTGAGAGGCAGTCGTACTCGTGTGTGTGTGTGTGCGTGTGTGAAGGTGTGTGTGTGTAAGTGAGACAGAAGTGAACTCAGATTTAGTTCTCAGTAGAACAGAAGAAGAGGATTTTTTCCTTCACACACACATCGCTGCATGCCTGCTCACATTCCTTCTGGAGATGCAGCGGCCAACCAGCGGCGAGCATGCAAATGAGAGGGGTGTGTGTGTTTGAAGCTGGAGTACAGGGTCTGAACGGAGAGTAGAACAGAGCAGAGTAGAAAATAAATTAATTTTATAGAATATGAACAGAGAACATACAAGAAGCAGCAGAACTAAAAACAAAAGAACACACATGCTTTCTGCATTTGGTTTAACTACAAACAGACTTGAATCAAACTAAAGCACACACACACAGCGACTAATTCAAAACTTTTACCAACTGCAATGTCCTTACTTCACCTTATTGTGCATGTGCATGATCCCAATCTAAGCAAAACAAAAACAAAGAGTCAGTGATGCACAATATGGATTTCTTTTAAGCTGATACCAAAAACAAAGCCTACATTTTTCCATATTTTAATTCCATTTTCAAAGTTGATTCAGACGTGAGTTTGAGAAAGATTCAAACGATGGACAGTAGAGATTCTTTTTGAGTCTCATGTCATGCTCCTTCTTTGCAAAAGTATTAGCAACAACTGAGACAGTGTTATCCACTGCACAAAGTCGGGTTTAGGGAATGCTGAAGATACATTTTCAGATCATGGTGCACATATAGTTCACATATGTTTAATGTTTACAGCAGCCCATCCAAATTTAACAGGATTTGGGCAGAGCTAAGTTAGGGATTGCTAAACAGTGTGTAATTATGAAATGGAATAAAACCGACCAGTGTTACCTCAAGTAGCTGTTTCTCTATAAACTCTTAAAAATGCTCTTAAAAACACCCATACTTTACACTGTAATAATTGATAGTTGGGACAATAGATAGCTCCAGGGCCATGCTCAAGCCTACAGCATCCAATCAAAATTGGCAGCTAACACAATGAAACCACACAAAAGAGGATTGATATTATGATTTGAAACCCTCAAAGACCTGCAGGCTGCAGCCAGGTATCCTTGCTCCTTATTTTTTCCATCCTAGAGGTCGCTTCTTTGTCAAAAAGTTTACTGGAAGAGCTGACCAAAATATGAGGAGGAACTGGAAGTGTGCGGATCCTTTCAGTGCGGCTCCACAGAGAGCACGTCTTAACCTTTAACATGACATCATAAAAGACTTGAAGAAAGACTCTCAGTTCTAGAAATTAAGTCTAAAGGCTTTTTCACAAAGTGTATATTGTGATGCACAAGAGAAATGCTCTCTTATTGGTCTGAATTTCTTGCAGAGTGAGAGTCATTCACAGTGACGAGCAAACACAGACTCTGCAGCTCTTTTTTACTCTTTTAACTCCACGCGTCACAGTTTTACTGTTGTGGTGTTTACAGTCTCTCATTAAGAGTCATTTTTAGTCGTAGTCGTCACATAAATAGCTGTGAGTCATCATCAACACCTGCCCAGAGACTACAACTGCAACGAGAAATCCAAATGTGGCCTTCGTGTGCCACCCTGCAACAAAGCTAACCAGCCATCCTTTCCCATGTCCTCAGTGGTGCAGCCCAGCCTAGTGGCTTCACGGCAGAACGGACATCTGTATTTAGCACAGAAACGGGGGGGGTGAAACCACGAGCAGACTTCTGGACTGACTCACCGACCGGAATAAAGATCTGCTTTAAAAAAAAAAAAAAACGGCACTGTAAAAAAAACAAACAGAAAAGAGAGGATGACACAGGGTGGAAACAGGGACAGTGAGTGAATGATATGAACTCCCAGCATGCAGCAGTGTTCAGCATGTTTCCATCAATTAAGAGTGCAAAGCTCGGTCAGGCATGGCATGCACTTGAGGGTAAGGCAGTGTCGTTTTTTTTTTTTTTTTTGCATTTCATTGCTGGAGATTAAAAAAACAGGCTGCAGGCATGTCGTAATAATGAGAACTCTCATTACATTAGAGGAGGATGAAAATGCAAAAGTACAGTCAGTCACTACAGCCAAGACATCAGGGCATAATGTTTCTGTGTTGCTGCGTCCTGTTCTTCAGTACAGCTACATGTTTTCCCTCTACTCATATTGAAGATGTCACAGGTGCTACCGGAGATGATTGATGCTGCCGTTGCCCCCGGTAACCTGTGAATTTAGGATGAGGATATGACGAGACGTTTAGAATCAACAGGTGGTTTTAAATTTGGAGGTGAAGGAGATTTCCTGTTTCCGTGCATGGCTTCTATTATGTTTCTACGACGTAAACAAGAAAAATGTGTCTGACTTTTTTTTTTTTGTGCAGCAGTTAGATAAAAAGCTCTCGGATACAAACAGTCAATAAGACATGCTCCCTCCGGGTAGGGAGGGAGTCTTTGCTTCAAGCGAAGGGGTTTAAGTATCTCGGAGGCCTTGTTCACGAGTGTGGGGGGAAACGGATTGTGCGATCGACAGGCGGATTTGGACAGTGTCAACAGTCGTGCAGGTGTTGTGTCAGAGGGAGCTGAGCCAAAAAGCAAAGCTGTCGATTTACCAGTCGATTTACGTTCCAACCCTCACCTATGATCATGAGCTTTGGGTAGAGAGACCAAAAGAATCAGATTGCTGAAATGAGTTTCCTCTGGAGGGTGTCTTGGCTCAGCTTCAGAGAAAGGGTGAGGAGCTCAGACATCCAGAGGAAGCTCAGTGTAGAAAGAATCCCAAAAGCAGCCAGTTGAGTTGGTTCAGGTATCTAATCAGGATGCCTCCTGGTCGCCTGCCTTTGGAGGTTTCTGGGCACGTCCAACTGGAAGGAGACCCCGGGGTAGACCCTGTACGCGCTGGAGGGGATTATATATCCCGTCTGGCCTGGAAACACCTTAGGGATGCCCAGGAGGAGCTATAAAACACAGCTGGGGAGAGGGACGTCTGGGGCAACTTGCTTACAGCCTGCTGCAGCAGCAACTCAGCCCCGGATGAGTGGAAGACAATGAATGGATGGATGGAGAATATATTTAAGGTAAACCTGAAAACATTCATAGAAAATGCTTTTTTGCAATCGATGCAAAAGATTCATAAAACAAACAAAGAAGCTAAACAATCAAGATCTTTCCCCCTCCTCACCCTGCAAGTTACGCCCCCTTTTACAACCATGCACCATGCACACATAGTTTCAGAGGCTTTGACTTCTAGATATGGGTTTTTTTAATCATAGAAAAACAGGAAATATTGACATTTGAGAAAGTACAAGGAGACCTTCATTAGTTTTTGAGTTAATTAAGATTCATATCTGAGTGTAATTTAACTTTCATTAAGGCAATAAAGCAAACTGTAGACTGCTGTGAGAACACGTCCAGTCACACACACTCTTCATTAAAAGTCAGGTGTGCCTCTGAGGACTCTGAACACCTGCCAGCTGAACACACACACACACACACACACACACACACACACACACACACACACACACACACACACACACACACACACACACACACACACACACACACACACACACACACACACTTAAAGTTAACCAGTAACTCGCCAGCTTGTGTCCCTGTTCCCAGTCTCACATATTGGTTTGCACACATTACAGTAAACACACACACACACACACGCGCGCAGGTAGAGGTGCGAGCCCCGGATGTCAGTCAGGATATAACAACAAACACCGCCCTTCTGAGGTCCGGCTCCGGGCGGAACAGGCAGCAGGGGTGCGTTTGATTTCATTGACTGCAAAACTTCATGCATGACAAATAACAGCACGACATTTCATTTTGTAGTGACGAACACACGGACTGAAACTCACCACGTTAGTGAGGAAATCTCCATCGCTGAGTTCCTCCAGGTCCAACAGGTTGGTTCCTCCGGGCGGGTACAGTTTATCCGCGGTTAAACTGTCTAAAATAGACTCCATCATGGTTTGTCTGTGTGCTCAGTTGCTAATTTAACGAAAATCTTAAACTCAACTCATTAAAACGGAGCACTTTGATTTCTACCGGCTGTCGTGGACACCGTTATTTTTACGTCCTTTACGTAAACCGCTGCTGCTGCTGCTGCTGCTGCTGCTTCTTCTTTTTTTACTGATAAACTTTTTAAAAAATGTCGAAAAATGTTTACATCCTTGTTGTTGGAGACGTTGTTATCCATCCAGCTGTGAGCGTCCTGTCTGCCTGCCCGCTGTTGAGCGTCTCTCTGCTCGCTAATGAATATTCAGTGAAGCCACGCCCCCCACGAAGCGTCAAATAACGACCACGCCCACACACAAAAAAAAAAACGGAAAATAAAATCAGGTAAAACATTTTTTAACGATTTAAATCAGAATTCAATTTGAAAAAGAGTTTTCTAATGGATCAAATAGATAAATATTTCTTTTGTATTTTTTTTTATAAATTGTGTAAAAATCTTATAAACATTGTTTTATATTTTTTCTAGTTTGACTACGTCATCTTTAAAAAAAAAGATTTAAAAAAATAATATTTTATAATACATGCCTAATTTCATGCAATATTTAAGAATAATTAAGATTTTTAAAAATGCAATTTGCAACTGACTATTATGAGAAATAAAAATCAGGTAAAACATTTTTTAACGATTTAAATCAGAATTCAATTTGAAAAATAGTTTTCTAATGGATCAAATAGATAAATATTCCTTTATTTCTTTTGTATTTTTTTTTATTTTTTTATAAATTGTATAAAAATTGTATAAATATTTTTTTATATTTTTTCTAGTTTGACTACGTCATCTTTTAAAAAATATATATTTTATAATACATGCTTGATTTCCTGCAATATTTAAGAATAATTAAGATTTTTAAAAATGCAATTTGCAACTGACTTTTATGAGAATCAGAAATACTTTTTTGCTCATTAGAGTTAATCTTATACACAATAAAGCAGTAGGACATATAGCAAAACGTGTCCTCACACAGGTGATGAAACACCTGCAGTGTTGCAGAAAGCCTTTAAGAGGCCATGTTGGGCTCATTAGTTGGACAGACCTTTTTCCATGTTTCAGCATTAGACTGAACTGAGCCCTCATCACTGTTTAAAGCTCCATTCGGGCTTTTCTTTCACTGACAAGTCTAAATGTCAACGAAAAGGTCTCTCAGCAGGCACCCACCAGAGATTTAATCAGAGAGCTGAGGATGAAATACTGCCCCCTTCAGGCCAGATGCGTCACTGCAACCTGATCATAATCAAATACATATTGTTAAAAAAGAAGGATAACTTTATGTTTGTATGTGAAATAGTAGAGAAAAAGAAAGACAAAAGACTGTGGAGACTGTGACGACAACCTGATATGTTGCTCGCAGCTTCATCACACACACTTACATACACACACACACACACACACACACACACAAACTGCAGAACGAGAATGAAACAGATATTTCTTCCCTCTCTTACATGATTGCTCCGGCTCTCCTCTGTCTCCTCTCTCGGCTCATTTCTCCTCTGAGAAACAGAGACGGGGAGATAACAGGACTGAAAACACAGTCTATTGTGACTACAGAGACTACACCTGTATGTGCTCCACCTCTGACCTGTTACATAATCTGGGTAGGTTTCAGAGAAAGAAGGCAGGTAAGAAGGGCATTTCCAGGTGTCATTGTTCCATGAAATATCTTTAAAAACTGGATTTCTAGGAACTTTGCTGCAAAAACTCAAATCTTAGCAAGTGTATTTGTCCAATTTGAGTCAAAAATAAATCATTACACTAATTATAAGTCATACCCACCTGACAAGTCAAGATAATCATTTAATTCTAAGATATAAAAATCAAAGAACAAGGCCTGAGTTGCTGCCAACGAGCAAGCAAAATGTACTTCTTAAATGTCTTTAAATGAGATTCTACGGAAGCCCTAAGAGGACACGTATCACTATATTTAATTGAATTCTGTTTTTCCGTGATAACGAGTACTTTTGGGTAGTTTTCTCAAGATGTCGAGTTATTTATTTTAAGGGCTTCTGTAAGATATTAATAAAGATATTTTTAAGAGTTTTAAGAGTCCACAAAAAGCAGCTCAACCTGTGCATTCAACAAACAGAGCACAGACTTCTGATAACAGCACAAACCGGTTGTTTTCATGGATTTGGTCTGTGTTGTGTTTCAGGGTCGTTGCTGAGGATGTAGCTGAAGTTTGGAGACAGATATCCTTTGTCAGACTGCATTGATCACCAACACATATTTGTTTGTTATGTTGCTTTTTAAACAATAGTTACTGCCTGTTATGTAATGATCTCATGTTACCGCCTCATTTTCTGCCCCTTCCTTATCGCTCATCCCTCCTCTTTTCTCCTTCTTCTTCTTCCAGATATCGGTTTACGGAGGTGTCAAACCTCAGGGGACAGGGTGTTCTCTGTTTTCTCTCACACAGGTATAGGTGACCTCCCTTTGACTACAGTCACTTTATTGACAGCAGTAATCCTCTCCATCTCCTGGCTAATCCTCATTGAAAGTTAAATGCACCCCTGGGAGTCCTCTATGTTGTTTACATCACTTTTCACAGCTCGATGTGATAATGTTTGTGTCGGTTGTAAAGGGAATTTGCTCAGTGCTTCATTCTCACATCAGACTTTCAGCAGAAAAAAATAGACACATAGTCTGGCAGGAGAAAACTCCAGATGAAGTGAAACATTCAGCTGTTTGCGTTCACACATACGTGGGGAGATTTTCAGGAGTTTTGTGCCGGTGTGAACAAGGCTAGAGACTATTTTGCAATCTGGGTCGCCCCCTGCTGGCCCTTAGAACAAATACAGGAACATCAATTTTCTGATATTCTCCTACAAAGTGTGACACAACACAAAATAACTGCCAATCCTTCATCGATATTTTCTATTATTCATAGACGGCTGAGTTGAGTTGCGTGCAGCCTTTGTTTGCTCAGCATGAATTTAACTCGATTTCCAAACTAAATTGAAACAGACGATCATCTGCAGGAAGCAGAAACTGAATTAAAAGCAGCAGAAATGAAGAGCAGAACACCTCCTCCTGCAGAACACACACACACACACACACACACACACACATTTTTAACATTTATATATTCAAACAAAATAAAACATAACCCGTGAGACGCAAACCGATTAAATCTGTCTGAATGAAAAGGCTCTCCGATTGGCTGCTCGTCTCCTGATGCAGGATGTGACAGGCGGCTCTCTGATTGGCCGTCTCCAGCTCTGATGCAGGTTGTGACTCATCCTCTATTCTGAGCCGAAAGCGGGGACTCTTGGTTCTGACCTTTCGTCTCCGTGGTGACCGCTGTGATGTCACACGTTGGGTGCTGTCAACATCCTCCTCTTCTTCTCCGCACGTCAAATCCTATCAGGTGTGCTGTCATCACAAATCGGAGATAGAGACGTTTAAGATTGTGTGTGTGTGTGTGTGTAACTCTGTTCTATGTCATCACTATCAGATGATTACTAATGTTCCTCCGACAATCACCTTCTGTTTGTCTCTAACAGGCTTAATGTATTCACCGTGGCGTCCACACATGATGCAGAATATGAATTAACACTTTGCTTTTAATGACTCCCAAACAGTCTGCTAACATTAACGGTCAGAATAGACATTTTTTTATGTCCAAACCAACCACCCTAAAGTCTCACCTGAAGGCCATAAGGATACAAAAAAGGGACAGAAAATAGGAGGATAAATCCAACACGGGGAACATGAGTTAAAGCAACAATATGTTGGAATTTGATTGGTGGGATTTGGCGCCCACTGAAGGTCTCTGAGTGTAACTGCACTGTCGCAAGATACACATACTGTAGTGCTGTTATCGCTTTTGATTGAAAGATATTAAAGTAAACGGGCGATCAGGGGAGTCGAGCAGCGCGAGTCACAAGATGTGGGTCTGTACTTTACAGCTTTCAATCAATCAATCAATCAATCAATCAATCAATCAATCAATCAGTATTTGGCCTCCTTCTGGGCTTCTTGAGATGGTGGTGAACTGGAGGCTTCACATGAGTAAACAGGCTAAACGTCCACGTCATATATAAAGATTGTTTCTGTTTGCTCCAACACAAATAAAGAGCAAAAAAATTCAGTGTTAAATTCTTTCAAATAAGGAAGACGCTGTACAAAAACTCCCGGCCTGTTTTATTTTGTCTTTACACTCTGTTGTTGGACCAGAGATGTAAACACAGAATCAAAACTCTCTGGCCATAAATAGTTTTGAAATTGTGTAAATCTTGATTCTTGGTGTGCACACTTTCATCCTCAGTGATTATACATGCAGCTCAGAGGGGGTTGGTGGTTTGCTGGTCGGTGGGTGGAGTCGTTGATGTATGATAAATTGATAGTGGGATTGACAGAGCGGTGGGATGGAGAGTAAACACGCTGACAATTTTCCCATAATGCCTTCACGAGTGGCTGCAGACAGAGCAGAGTGGATAAACTGTGCAGCCTGACTCACCTCGGTCTGCAGCTGAGATTTTATTCTGTCCTCTTAACGGCTCCAGCAGACGAAGGAAAACGCCAAAAACGATCGATATTTTCCTTTTTCTGCTACTTTTTCCTCCCCTCTCTCTCTTACTGATCATAAAGTTCAGAAGTTCAGCTGAAGATAGATGTATGGAAAGAAACAAAGCATCTGAGCTGAATAAAGCCAAAAGTGTAATGAAAGCCAGCCTCTCTATCTTTACACACAGTTACATCATCTACACACACACACACACACACACACACACACACTTTAACTCTTTGACTCTCACGCTGACGGACTTTATGAGGTCATATTTCTGTGTTTCTTCAACAAACTACACATGAAAATGTCGGATAATAAAACAAACTCTGGAGCTGACTTTTACAACCACATGTGATTCTTAATCGTCTTTTTCCAATAAAGAGGGATTTGGAAATAATAAAAAATGAATAATTCTTTATAAATATAACAGCCTGCACTCTTCAGGGAAGTCTTTCCACTTGGTTTTGGATCACGCTGATGAAGCAGTAAAATTCACTGTGTGTGTCAAACGAGGGAATTACCACCCAGGGATGGTAGGATGGATGGAGAGATGGTAGGATGGATGGAGAGATGGTAGGATGGATGGAGAGATGGTAGGATGGATGGAGAGATGGATGGTAGGATGGATGGATGGAGAGATGGTAGGATGGATGGAGAGATGGATGGTAGGATGGATGGATGGAGAGATGGATGGTAGGATGGATGGATGGAGAGATGGTAGGATGGATGGATGGATGGAGAGATGGATGGATGGATGGATGGATGGATGGAGAGATGGTAGGATGGATGGATGGATGGAGAGATGGATGGATGGATGGAGAGATGGTAGGATGGATGGATGGATGGAGAGATGGAGAGATGGTAGGATGGATGGATGGATGGAGAGATGGTAGGATGGATGGATGGAGAGATGGATGGATGGATGGATGGATGGAGAGATGGAGAGATGGTAGGATGGATGGATGGATGGATGGATGGAGAGATGGATGGATGGATGGAGAGATGGTAGGATGGATGGATGGATGGAGAGCTGGATGGAGAGATGGATGGATGGATGGAGAGAAGGATGGATGGATGGAGAGATGGTAGGATGGATGGAGAGATAGTAGGATGGATGGAGAGATGGTAGGATGGATGGAGAGATGGCAGGATGGATGGATGGAGAGATGGTAGGATGGATGGAGAGATGGTAGGATGGATGGATGGAGAGATGTAGGATGGATGGAGACGTAGGATGGATGGAGAGATGGTAGGATGGATGGATGGAGAGATGGTAGGATGGATGGATGGAGAGATGGTAGGATGGATGGAGAGATGTAGGATGGATGGATGGAGAGATGGTAGGATGGATGGATGGAGAGATGTAGGATGGATGGAGAGATGGAGAGATGGATGGATGGATGGATGGATGGAGAGATGGTAGGATGGATGGAGAGATGGTAGGATGGATGGATGGATGGATGGATGGAGAGATGGTAGGATGGATGGAGAGATGGTAAGATGGATGGTAGGATGGATGGATGGATGGAGAGATGGAGAGATGGTAGGATGGATGGATGGATGGAGAGATGGATGGATGGATGGATGGAGAGATGGATGGATGGATGGATGGATGGAGAGATGGTAGGATGGAGAGATGGAGAGATGGATGGAGAGATGGTAGGATGGATGGATGGAGAGATGGATGGATGGATGGATGGATGGTAGGATGGATGGAGAGATGGATGGATGGATGGATGGATGGAGAGATGGTAGGATGGAGAGATGGAGAGATGGATGGAGAGATGGTAGGATGGATGGATGGAGAGATGGATGGATGGATGGATGGAGAGATGGATGGATAGATGGATGGATGGATGGTAGGATGGATGGAGAGATGTAGGATGGATGGTAGGATGGATGGAGAGATGTAGGATGGATGGATGGATGGATGGATGGATGGATGGAGAGATGGAGAGATGGATGGAGAGATGGTAGGATGGATGGAGAGATGTAGGATGGATGGAGAGATGTAGGATGGATGGTAGGATGGATGGATGGATGGATGGATGGTCTTTTTAATTAGAAAGTGTTTAATTCATTAAACTGCACAGGAGAATAGATTTATTGCAGACGTATTTATTCATTTAAGTTCAAAAAGTATTTTCACACAACAGATTCTTTATTTGTGTTTTTTATTATTTATTATTATTTATTTTATTGTTGATTTTTATTTCTCTTACATGCCCTGATTGGTGGAACATTAAGCTCTTTTATCAATTTTTATAATTTCTTATTTTTTTTTAATCATGTTTCAAATTGTTTTCTTCTCTCTAATGTTTTCCTGTTACATCTGTTGTGTCATTTGTGTGTCATGGTGGATGTCTCTTATCTATAAATCTACCTACAGGTACTTAAAAAGTACCCTGATCCTGATCCTGATCCTCTTTTATGGCCAAACAGTGGATTTAAAAAAATCCTGTGGGGTCGTTTTAAGTCCGAAACACCGATTAAAACGACTCTACCGCCCTCTAGTGGAGGATACAACACACAACAACGTAGGACAAACACTCCTGAATGTGACCTGATCTAAATCACAGCTCCCACCTGTCAGACCTGCAGTTTAGGAAAAACATCCAAAATTAATAACTTGTTTTAATATTTTATAATGCTGCAAATAAACCATACTGTCATAAAAAAACAGCCACAGTTTTAATGTCCTAACAGGTATACTAACAGGTATACTAACAGGTGTTTGTTTTGTTCTCTTCGGTCACCACTGCATGGTTTTGGAACGGGTCAGTTTCCGGGTCAGAGCGTGACGGACACTCAGCATGTAGGAGCGACGGTCCGGCAGGGGGCGCTGCTGATCCAACACCAACCTTTAAATCACAAGAAACACAAGCAGTCAGTTAGTAGATGTGCAAGCGCTGTTTGACCTCTCCTCTCAAGGACAGCAGGTAATAACACACCTGGTTTAATATAAAAGACAATACTCTACCTTCTTCTGTTTTTGTGCTGATGTAAAACTGTGTCTATCAACAGCACACTCAAAAATCAAGGGTGTATGTTGTATGCATATAGACAAAAATGATAAGGAATGCTCTGGATTTGTTTGGACCAGAGTGGGTAGGCAGTTTTTTTTAATTATTATTTAGACTGCAGTACCCATTTTAACCACTAGGTGTCAGAGTTACATATTGCTCTTTTAAAAACACAAACCTGATGAGCTGAAACACTGCAGCTTCCACGGCTAAAACTGCCTCTGCAACAGACAGCTCCCTGAAAGCACACCTGTACACACACACACACACACACACACAAACACACACACACACACACACACACACACACACACACACACACACAGGAACAGTGGATGTTAATCATGCATTGGTGATAATCTTTCCAAATGAAACTGCTCAGAGATTTCATGTCACGACATCCTCCTTGAACTTTATCCTACAAATCTTTGGAGAAACTTGTTTTTCCCCTGCAGGGCTCGGGGTCTAAATTACGATCAGGGGGCTTTTATTTTGCACCACCTGAAAAAGTACCTGCGACCGGATGTAGTACTGTTCAATAGTACGGGAAGTTGGATGAGAATTTGCAGCATTTTATTCCTATTGTTGTAAAGTCAAGCACAAAAGTGATGCATGAAATAAGCCATCGTTCATACACACAAGAGGTCTCATTTAGGAAATCTCTGAGAGTCTTGAGGCTGCAGGGGAACACAAACATCAACTGACACTATTTTAAGATCCTCAGAAAGTAGTTCCTGTTGCTGAGACCAAAAGTTCTGGGAGGAAACAAAAAACTTTGACGCACTTCCTGTCCATAATGTTTCACATCGTCGTCTCCTATGAGGGACCTTTAAGAGACAAACAAACCTCAAATCTTTGGCCAGTCTCTGTCCTTCGTCTGTCGTCACCTGCCGGCCGATCTCCAAGTCTGCCTTATTGGCTACCAGCACTGTAGGAACAACTAACACACACACACACATATATATATATATATATATATATATGTCAGTGTGTGTAAAGATGAAACTACACAGATGTTACAGATGCAAACATTAGGTTCATGTTGAATGCATTGGGCTGGTTCAGAAGTTGAACTGCTTGCACGTTAGTTAGATAAGAAAAGCACAACTCCAGACATCTTGACACCAATGTACACTTTTTAAAATGATTCCAGATGTTATTTTTTCTGCACTTTATGAAAGAAAATCTCATTTGAATTTAATGATCTACAGAAAAAACTCACACACAGACATCCTTTCTTGATTTTAGAGATATTTAAGGGAACATTTGTACATAATATCTGATGTCACATGCAGAGGAAATCTTCTTAACAAGATTCCTACCCAGACTCTTTTTGGTATGCTCGATGAGCTTCTTGAGTCGAGGCACCTCCAGGAAGCTGAGGCGCTGTGTGACGGAGTAAAGCAGCAGGAAACCGTCAGCCCAGCGGATGGACGACTCCAGAGACGCCGCAGAGCTGTCCTGCAGAAAAATCAAGACACATTCAACCGCATGAGAAAGTAACAAATAAAGGAGAACCTTAACATTTAGATACATGAGCTGGTTATTCATCGATCACTTTGCTGAGGTCATAATCAGGGATGTCAGAGGTCATACCTTACAAGCCGTGTCCAAGATCTCCAGATCCACAGATTCCTGATCCACCAGACGACTGCATCTGTACGTCACCTCTGAGATTAAACACACAACATCACATGTTTCATCCTGACAGCCAAAGAAGCAAATGAGTGTAAGTGTTCCCCCGTCTCAATAATGTTTAATGTTGTGAAGGTTTTTACCCTTTTTATGGTCGTATTCCCCGATGAAGCGCTTGGTAATGAAACGAACACACAGAGCTGCAGACACAAAACAGACACAAACAGAGCGAGCAGCCAGAAACACGTTAACTCTCTCTCTCTCTCTGCGTTACATACTGAGCATACTCATGTTTTTAACTTTGATTCACTGATCAAAATGTGTGAGACTTCTCAGAAATGTGATTTATTATTTTTAAAAATCATCCAACATGTGCACATGGACACTTAGAGTTATATTCAGAGCGTGTCATGGTTGTAAACAACAACTTTGAGGGGACATCACAGCCTGTTCCACTGCTGCAGGCTGAAGTCATCCACAGGAACATTTCATTTACTCACAAGATGCAAACAAAAAAAAAATACCAGAATGTCCCTTTAATGAAACTGCACCTGTCTGTTTTCCTTCAAAGCTTCTGCAGACGTTATAAAGTCTTGTGCAGTATTTTAACATATGAATATGAAGAGATGCTGGGAACATTTTACACACTCAGACGACTTCAGAGCGGTCGGAGGTTTCCATATTTAGCAAATCCTCTTAAACCAGTGAGCAGAACTTGACCCTAAACTTAACCTCAAACTCCACATCGCTTCCCCGTGACGGTGGTGTGACAGCAGCTTTAACTTCTGCTGCTGTTTTTCTCTGTGCATGCAAGTTTCTGTGTTGTTGTTTACCTGTTTTCCCCGTGTTCTGAGCTCCCAGTATGAGGAGTTTAACTGGAACCATTTTAGTCTTCAGGTCCAGTTATGAGTCCACTTTGTGTCCCTGCATTAAAACCCTGCAGACAGGAAGAGAGGAGGCACGTTTAAGATGCAATAAGATAACAAAATTAGGACTTTAAGAGACTTTCAGCTTTGCAAAACAAACTTCATATTCATGTGAAAGTTTGCATACAGACCTGAATGTGGAGAGAAGTACGGATGGGTCTCGGACACTGAGCAGACGGAGAGTGAAGAGGTGTGACTGTCTCCTCTCTTATTCTGTGTGTGTGTGTGTGTGTGTGTGTGTGTGTGTGTGTGTGTGTGTGTCTGTTCTCTCTCTCTCTCTTCAGGATCATTATAT